>NC_048299.1:196834938-196920531 GCF_013100865.1 Trachemys scripta elegans
TGGAAGGACCTGCTGAGTCGGTCCGCTAGAGTGTTCTGGACTCCAGGGAGGAACGATGCCGTGAGATGGATTGAGTGGGCGATGCAGAAGTCCCACAGGCGAATGGCCTCTTGGCATAGAATTGACGAACGTGCTCCTCCTTGCTTGTTGATGTAGAACATGGCCGTGGTGTTGTCGATGAGAACTAACACACAGCGGCCACGTAGGAGATTGAGGAATGCCTGGCACGCCAGGCGTACCGCCATCAGTTCCCGAACATTGATGTGTAGGGCTAACTGGGATGCAGTCCACAGGCCCTGGGTATGGTGTTCGTTGAGATGGGCGCCCCAACCCAGAGATGACGCGTCTGTGACCAGGTGCAGAGAGGGTTGTGGGGCGTGAAATGGCATCCCCTCGCAGACCACATTGTGATCCAGCCACCAGGTGAGGGAGGCCAGGACCGAGTTCGGGACCGTGACCACCATGTTCAGGCTGTCCCGATGTGGACGGTATATTGATGACACCCAGGTTTGAAGCGGGCGAAGTCGAAGTCTGGCATGCCTGGTTACGTACGTGCAGGAAGCCATGTGACCCAGCAGGGTAAGGCACGACCTCACCGTGGTAGTTGGGAAGGCCTTGAGCCCTTGAATGAGGTTCGTGATGGTGCCAAAGCGGTTGTCTGGCAGGATGGCTTGTGCACGTCTGGAGTCTAGAACTGCGCCGATGAATTCTATTCTCTGGGTAGGTTCTAGAGTGGATTTGTCCTTGTTGAGTAGGATGCCCAACTCGTTGAATGTGTGCACTATTCTGTGGACGTGAGCTTGAACTTGCTCCTTGGTGCGACCGCGCACCAGCCAGTCGTCTAGGTACGGGAACACCTGTATCCCTTGCCGACGAAGGTACGCTGCCACGACAGCCATACATTTCGTGAACACCCTTGGGGCCGAGGATAGGCCGAAGGGAAGGACTGTAAATTGGTAGTGCACCGTGTTTACCACGAATCGCAGGAAGCGTCTGTGAGGTGGGTAAATTGAGATGTGAAAGTATGCGTCTTTCATGTCGAGGGCGGCGAACCAGTCTCCAGGATCGAGGGAAGGGATAATGGCCCCCAAAGAGACCATGCGGAACTTCAACTTTATTATGAATTTGTTGAGTCCGCGCAAGTCCAAGATGGGTCGCAGACCTCCTTTGGACTTGGGGATCAGGAAGTAACGGGAATAAAATCCCCTGTCCTTTAACTCTATCGGAACCTCCTCTATGGCCCCCATGGCCAGGAGCGTAGAAACCTCCTGTATAAGAAGTTGCTCGTGAGAAGGGTCCCTGAAGAGGGACGGGGAAGGGGGGGAGGAGGGGGGGATGGAAGAAAACTGGATAGCGTATCCCCTCTCCACCGTGCGGAGGACCCAACGGTCCGAAGTTTTAAGGGACAAGCACGGTGGAAGTGGGAGAGGCGATCCCGAAAGGAGGGAGCTGGATCCTGGGGGATGACTGAGGCGCCGTCCTCGACCGCACCTTCAAAAGTTCTGTCTAGGACCTGAAGGTGGTCTTGGTGGCCCTTGGTTCTGACCGGGTTGAGGGCCAGCCCATCTTCTCCTACCACCTCGCCCTCGCCTTCTGGCAGGGTCCTGTCTCTGACGAGGTGGAGGGGGGTAAAAACGTTGAGGCTGGGGCCTAAATGGTCTGCGCTGGGGACCCGCAACATGCATCCCCAAGGAGCGCATGATTGTCCTGGAGTCTTTGAGGCTCTGCAATCGAGAGTCCGTCTTCTCCGAGAACAACCCCTGTCCTTCAAAGGGCAAATCCTGTAGGGTCTGCTGTAATTCAGGGGGCAAACCCGAAACTTGGAGCCAGGAGGTCCTGCGCATAGCGATACCTGCGGCCAGGGTTCTTGCGGCCGAGTCCGCTATGTCCAGGGAGGCCTGTAAGGAGGTCCGAGCCACCTTCTTACCCTCCTCAACCATGGCTCCAAACTCTTCCCTGGACTCTTGGGGAATCAACTCCTTAAACTTCCCCATAGAGTTCCAGGAGTTGAAATTGTAGCGGCTCAGTAGCGCCTGTTGATTCGCCGCTCTAAGTTGTAGCCCTCCGGCTGAGTAAACCTTACGGCCAAACAGATCAAGCCGCTTAGCCTCTTTTGATTTTGGCGCTGCAGCCTGCTGGCCGTGGCGCTCTCGTGCATTCACTGATTCCACCACCAGTGAACACGGTTGGGGGTGGGTGTACAAGTACCCATAGTCCTTAGATGGGACAAAGTATTTCCTTTCCACCCCTCTCGCTGTGGGTGGAATGGAGGCAGGAGTTTGCCATATCGTATCCGCATTCGTTTGGATCGTGCGGATCAAGGGTAACGCCACCCTCGATGGGGCATCCGATCCAAGGATATTCACGATCGGGTCGTGCACCTCCACTATCTCCTCCGCCTGCAGGTCCATATTACGGGCCATCCTACGCAGGAGATCCTGGTGAGCCCGAAGATCTATCGGAGGGGGACCCGTGCATGAAGTGCCTGCCACTGCCTCGTCCGGAGAGGAGGAGGAGGATGCCTCCGGTGGTACTGGATCCAAGGGGGGGTCCCGGTCCCCCTGCTCTTGGGTCGGAGCGTCACCTGCACTTGGGTCCATGGTGTCGGGTGGTGTAGACACAGAAGCCTCCACGCCTCCAGGCGGAGGCCGAGAGATGGTGGATTCTGGGGCCCTTCTGACCGAGTGACCCGAGCGAGAGGTCGATGGTAATGAAGCCCCTTGCTCCTGGTGGTACGCCCACGGGGTCCAAAACGACCAGTGAGATGGTCCATGAGAGTGGTCCTCTGCCCTCTCCTGCCAATGGCCCAAGTCTCGTTCCTCGGCCTGCCCCTGAGGGGGGTATGCCGATCTCGACAGGTCCTCCGAGGAGCGAGACACCGATCTTGACGGCCATGGCGGTGCCGCGAAAGATGAAACGATCCCCGTGGTCTGCGGTGCCGCACGGTGCCGGTCCGGAGATGATCTATCTCTGTGCGGTGCCGGCGATCGGTGCCGGGACCGCGACCGGTGCCGATGACCTCGTCGGTGCCGGGAGTCAGATCTGGACCTCGACGAGGACCTAGAGTATGCTCGGTGCCGGGAGCGGCCCCTCGACGTCGAGCGTCGACCGTAGCGGTGCCGAGAACTACGTCTCGACATTGACCGGTGCCGACGATCATATCGGTGCCGAGACGTAGAGCGGTGCCGCGAAGAAGATCTTGGCCGCGAGTACGACCGGTGCCGAGACGATATTCGGTGCCGGGACTGCGAGCGGCGTGGGGACCTGCTTCGGGACCTGGATCGGCGCCGAGGTTCCAGCCCTTGTGATGGAGGGCGCATCAAGGCAGGTTTCCCTCTTGACTGTACCGGGCGAGTCAACGGTGCAGTCGGTGCCGGTGGTTGAGGCGGTGCGGGCTCCGTGAGAGCTATTAAGTCTCTCGCCGCCGCGAAGGTCTCTGGAGTCGACGGGAGACACTGTATCACCGCCGGCCTCGGTGGAGACGCTATTTGCACCGGACTCGACGGCCTCGGCGCCGGAGTCGACGGTGCTGGAGGCGCTTGCTTCCGTTGCTCCACCGGCGGACGCGGCTCTACCCCCGGCACTGGGGGAGCCGGCGTCTTCGGCACGGATGTCCCCGTCTTATGGGCTTTTTTATGCCCTGGGGATAATGACCGGCGCCGAGGCACTTGCTGCGCTTGCGGTGCCGACGAGGTCCGGTGCCGGGGAGGCTTGTCTGACGCCACTCGCGTGGTCATCATAGCCGGTGCCGCCGGGGCACTGCGCACCGAGGTGCTAGGTGCCGGAGTCTGGCCCGTAGAAGGAGTGTCCGGGCTGAGTGCCGCCTCCATTAGGAGTTGCCTGAGCCGAAAGTCCCGCTCCTTCTTGGTTCTTGGTTTGAAGGCCTTACAGATCTTGCATTTATCTGTTTGGTGGGACTCTCCCAGGCACTTCAAACAGGAGTCGTGCGGGTCGCTCGTGGACATATGACTAAGTAAGCTAGGGAGAGTGGAGGACAGCTATGCCGCGCTCCACAGTTCCAACGACCGTCAGGGGCGGTAAGAAGGAACTGAGGGGGCGCCGGGTCGGCTGGGGTATATATTCAGCGCCATGAAGGCGCCACTCTAGGGGGCTCCACAGCCGACCCGCCGGTGTTGCTAGGGTAAAAATCTTCCGACGATCGTGCACGCGGCGCGCGCACACCTAATGGAATGGATATGAGCAAGCACTCGAAGAAGAACTTTTCTTGCTATAGAATGTCTTATCTTAGCATTTGTATTCCATGCAAAGTTAACTCAAGTTATAGGTCAAAGTGTTGCCCCTACTTGAATCATGCCCACACACAAAAACCCAGGAGCATGGTGGTGCTTTTAATTCAAGTTTGTCAGCCTATCATGGGGTGTATGCTAAAGCTTAAGTTAGCACAACTCTTCAGCAGCTAATATGACCAGTCTGCAATGTGGATACCGCTAGTCCTCCAATACCTTCCCTAAATTCCCAGCAAGTGCCCCAAAAGGACAGACAAGTTCTCCCACAATTCACCAGGAAAGAATTAATAGAGCAGCTCATCTTAGTGAAGCAAAAAGAATGATACAATATACCCACAGAAATTTTAATGCCACAGCCTCGTAATTAACTTTTTGGAAAATGTGAACATTAATGGTTCAGGTGTTTAAGAATGAGTGAAGGGGGAAAAGTCATCCTGGAGGGAACATCTCTTCCTGGAGATTATATACCAATCCAGATGCTTGGGGCATAGCTCATTCCACCTCAAAGAAGAATACAAACTCATGATCATTCTTCTGCTGTGATGGATGTAACATGAACACCGAACTGAAGATGTAAACAACCAACCTTGCCCTGGTTTTCTAGGAATACCTGCTTCCTGTTATAGCAAGTTCATCATATATACCATAAGGAGACTGTAAGCCAGTCTTTCACTGATTTCTAGGTTCTCATGTCTGTAAATCTTAGAATCATAGAAGATTAGGATTGGAAGAGACCTCAGGAGGTCATTTAGTCCAACTCCTTGCTCAAAGCAGGACCAACCCCAACTAAATCATTCCAGTTAGGCTTTGTCAAGCCGGGCCTTAAAAACTATTAAGGCTGGAGATTCCACCACCTCCCTAGTTAACCCAGTCCAGTGCTTCACCACCCTCTTAGTAAAATAGTTTTTCCTAATATCCAACCTAGACCTCCGCCACTGCAACTTGAGACCATTGCTCCTTGTTCTGTCATCTGCCACCACTGACAATAGCCTAGCTCCATCCTCTTTGGGACCCCCCCTTCAGGTAATTGAAGACTGCTATCAAATCCCCCCTCACTCTTCTCTTCTGTAGACTAAATAAGCCCAGTTCCCTCAGCCTCTTCTCATAAGTCATGTGCCCCAGCCCCCTAATCATTTTTGTTGCCCTTCGCTGGATTCTCTCCAATTTGTCCACATCGTTTCTGTAGTGGGGAGCCCAAAACTTGAAGCAATACTCCAGATGTAGCCTCACCAGTGCCGAATAAAGGGAAATAATCACTTCCGTACATTTGTTGGCAATGCTCCTACTAATGCAGCCCAATATGCCTTTAGCCTTCTTGGCAACAAGGGCACACTGTTGACTCAGATCCAGCTTCTCGTCCACTGTAATCTCCAGGTCCTTTTCTGCAGAACTGCTGCTTAGCCAATCGGTCCCCAGCCTGCAGCAGTGAATGGAATTCTTCCATCTTAAGTGCAGGACTCTGCACTTGTCCTTGTTGAACCTCATCAGATTTCTTTTGGCCCAATCCTCCAATTTGTGTAGATCACTCTGGACCCTATCCCCACCCTCCAGTGTATCTACCTCTCCCTCAGCTTAGTGTCACCCATGAACTTGCTGAGGGTATAATCCATCCCATCATCCAGATCATTAATGAAAATGTTGAACAAAACCAGCCCCAGGACTGACTCCTGGGGCACTCCGCTTGATAGCAGCTGCCAACTAGACATTGAGCCATTGATCACTACCCGTTAAGCCCGACGATCTAGTCAGCTTTCTATCCGCCTTATAGTCCATTCATCTTCTGTTGCATCTTTATTTTACAACACAATGTTTAAGGCTACGATTATGTCACAGAGATCACGGAATCCATGACTACCATTGACCTCCATGACTGGAGCTCCCAGCCAGCCCACCCCTGCAGCTCCCCACCCTGGTGGGGGGACCCCACAGCTGCTCAGCCGTGGCAGGGGACAGGCGGTTTGCAGATCCCGCAGCTGCCCAGCCGTGGGCAGCCAGCCGGCGGTGACTCCCCGCAGCTGCCCAGCCCCGAGCAGCGGCTGGGGTACCTTGCAGCTCCCAGCTGTCCCAGGGGCAAGGGGACCCCGCAGAAGCCCAGCCCCACAGGCAGGGGGGCCCCAGAGTTCCCACGCACTGCAGCAGTGCAGGACCCAGGGGCCCCAGCAGCAGTGGGTGCTGAACCTGCCTACCCTTTTTGCCAGGGATATTTTTTAGTGAAAGTCAGAGACTGGTAACAGGCTTCTGTGAATTTGTTTATTGTCTATGACTTTTACTAAAAATATCTCTGACAAAAACTTAAGGTTAACAATGGTGTACCTTATTGTGGTACCAATTTAAAGTACTATAACAGTGGTGCTGGAACAATCTAGATAGTGGGGGTGCTGAGAGCCATTGAAACAAACAGTAAACCCTTTAAATGATGGAAACCACTCCAAGCCAGGGGGTGTTGCCACATCCCTAGCACCCCTAGTTCCAGCATCTATGGTACCATATTTAGTCTTAGTTGCATTAGATAAAAATATATAGGTTATACTGAAAAGGTCTTTAAATTACTTTAAAAAGGGTAACAAATATTATTAGAATTCTGAAACATTTACAGAGGATGACATCCCAACAAACTAGGATTAATAAAATCTAACGTGGAGAAGAAAGGGGACTTAACTGAGGTATGCCCAGTTATAAAGATACAATGCTAAGTGATCAATCACTTTTTGGTACATACTGTCTCATAACAAGTGAGTCATTTGATTAAATTTATGGAAGCTTACATTTAGAGCTAATGGAAGACAATGTATTCACATTATATACAAACAACCTGTGGAATTCATGCTCCACATTGCATCATAGTTGCTGTCATCTCTTCTCTGTCCATTCTTTGCCTTTGTTCTTATTTTTATCTTTTTGATTTTCAAATTTAGTCTTCTTTACTTTCTTGTTCTGAGGTTTGCCTTCCTTGTTCCCCAGCTACATGCTGCTAAGGGTCTGTGGCATCTTTTAGTAGCTGCATGCAACTAATCTCATGAGTGCCATGGAGAGGAGAGAAGCATGAGACCGAGCTGATGTGAGAGCAGAGATAGTGGGTGGATGATCTTCAAGGAGCTACTCCCACTGCTGCTTTATCCACACGTTCAAGAGCATATTTGATTTAGAGGGGATGGGAACTAGCATAATGCACCTTCTCCACCCTTACTGTTCTCTTATGCCTCTTAACCTGCCTGGGAAGTCCCTCCCCACTCAGAAGCGACACACTCCAATCTGGGAAAACCTGTCATAAGCTGTTTTATGGCACCTATATCATCACAGAAGAATGCATTCTGAAGCATCTAAGTGATCCAGAAGTGCCAAATGATTTCAAAGAGGAGTGGGTTTTTTGTTTTTTTAAGGTTAAATGACTGCTAACAAATATATTCATTTTGCCAAGCTGCAAACTACACTTTAAACCTACGCTTTTGCCTAATTAGAAATATATAAATGATGAAATCACTGTTTATTCTACAACAAAGTCTCTCCAATATGTGCAGAGCATTAACATTGAAGTTCTATTTACCTAAGGGCGGTGAGTCATGTTTGTTCTAAAAGACAAAGTACTTGGAACAGTTGTTACTGCAGTATGTGCTAGCTGCAAAAATAGGATTCTACAAATTAGCATCAGTTCATCAAATGACTGAACATAATTTCTTACTCCTCATGAATTATTTTCAACCTAGAGCATTAATACTGTGTATTCAAAAGCAAAGATGCTGATATGATAAAATCTCATAATAATTTTAGCAATCTGTGCCATATTTCAAAACTGTGTGAAAAAATGCTGTGAATGTTTATAAGGCTTTGCTGCTTTTGCAGAATGCTAAAATAGAAACCAAGCATGAAGACTGAGGCCTGAAATGCAACCTATTCATTTTAATGACGTTAGCAGAAGATTTAAAGAGAACAACTATTTTACACAGTTTGAAGCATCATGGTGTTCAAAAGCAGCAGCAAATAAGTGTAAGAGCAAGTCATTTATAACTGATGTGAAAAGAGCCAATATGGATTTATTTTCTATTTCAATGGAATATTTGAAAAGTATAAAAATAGATCAATTAACTTCTGGCCTAAAATTTCAGTGACTGGTAAATTTGGGTGTCCAACTTGAGACATCTCATAGGAGCCTGATGTTTAGAAAGTGTAGATCACCTGCTCTCTGTAAATCAGTCCCTTTTAAGGTGTCTCAAATTGGGGATCCAAAAAGTTACTAGTGACCTATGAAAATTCAGGCCTCTATTTTATGCAAAAGTTGGAGACATGAGGAAGGAGAGACTCAATTTAAAAAAAAAAAAGAAGGCAGAAAAATTGCCTAGAGTGGAATCACAACGGTGAATTTCAATTTGCTATTTCTATTCAACTTGATCTCAATTTGTTCAGCACTATTTGTAAAACACACAAGCAGATCTACAAGTGAAAAAGGGAGGGAAAGACTACTAAATTTCAAGAACAAAACAAAGGACTTCCACTAACAATAAAATAACTCATTTTGGTGCAACTTTATTAATAGACAACACACAAAAATTGCATTTTGCTTGATGAAAATGCCATGTTAGAGTTCACTACATAATTTTTTTTTTTCAAATAAAGCGAAAAATAAAGTCACAAGATGTAGAATTTAAACAAAAAAAGTATAGGAAAGAAAACACTAAGAATTGGGAAAAACATTTGCAGTTAAACCATATTCTGCCCCAGTTCAGCATACCGTCAGCAAGGTGTCATTTTATAAACAAGGCTACACGACCCCATACAACCCCTTCTCCAAAACTGTGAACATGAATGCCAGGTCTGAAAGCATGGAGCATCTGCAGAGCCTCTCTTCTCTAGGATGGAAAAATTTAGTTCCCTGGTCTTGACCCCTGAAGGGCAAGGATGGGTATCCAGGCTTTGAGGTTCCTCACCACTACTACTTGACCTTCGCATGAAGCAGTCTTGTCTGCGCCTGCTGTGGCTCAGCTCCCTGAAACCAACAGCTTCTGATCACAAACAAGCACTGTTTTCCAGGTCCCCACAGACCTCAGCAGCTCTGTACAAGGTAGATAGACACACACCAACACTCATGTCCGTGGAGCATCTCCAGCAATATCCAGTCCCAATCTCTGCTCACAATCAGTAGTCACCAGGTAAGCTGTCCCCAAAGAGACAGTACACATAGTTTGACTGGCACAACTCAGGATCAGAATTTTTATAACACCACAGCACAGAGAAATAGTTATAGTGAAGCAATCATAAGATTATTATCAAAGATTAAGATTTAAGAGATATTGAGTAAAGATAGGTTTCAGAGTAGCAGCTGTGTTAGTCTGTATCCGCAAAAAGAACAGGAGTACTTGTGGCACCTTAGAGACTAACAAATTTATTTGTTAGTCTCTAAGGTGCCACAAGTACTCCTGTTCTTTTTGAGTAAAGATAATGGAAACAGAAATGATTACATAAAAAACAAGGTGTATAACATGCTTATAAGAGTCTGAACTTATCTTTGACAGGATAAAATCCTTGTCTAAAGCAGTTTCTCTCCTAATACAATCTTTCCCAGCATCACCAACCAACATGACTGAAGGGGATCCACACTTCATTGATGGAAAAAGTGCTGTCCTTTTTGCTCCCTCAGTGAAAGGTGTCCTTTTAACTTTCCCCGATAGTCCCTGTCATAACTATAAAGGGAAGGGTAACAACCCTCCTGTGTACAATACTATAAAATCCCTCCTGGCCAGAGACACCAAAATCCTTTTACCTGTAAAGGGTTAAGAAGCTCAGGTAACCTGGCTGACACCTGACCCAAAGGACCAATAAGGGGACAAGATACTTTCAAATCTTGAGGGGAGAAGGCATTTGTTTGTGCTCTTTGTTTTGGGGGTTGTTTGCTCTTGGGACAAAGAGGGACCGGACATCAATCCATGCTCTCCAAATCTTTCTGAACAAGTCTCTCATATTTCAAACTTGTAAGTAACAGCCAGGCAAGGCGTGTTAGTTTTATCTTTGTTTTCTCAACCCTTTTGATAAAGGGTTTACCTCTGTTTGCTGCAACTTTGAACCTAAGGCTAGAGGGGGTTCCTCTGGGCTCTTTGAATCCAATTACCCTGTAAAGTTAGTTTCCATCCTGATTTTACAGAGACTATTTTTACCTTTCTTTCTTTAATTAAAAGCCTTCTTTTTAAGAACCTGATTGATTTTTCCTTGTTTTAAGATCCAAGGGGGTTGGATCTGGACTCACCAGGAATTGGTGGGGGAAAAGGAGGGGGAATGGTTAATTTCTCCTTGTTTTAAGATCCAAGGGTTTGGATCGGTGTTCACCAGAAAATTGGTAAAAAAGTCTCTCAAGGCTACCCAGGGAAGGGTTATAGTACTTGGGAGGGAAATATTCTCAGGCGTGGAGGTAGACAAAAGTTTCCCAAATAACTCAAATAATTTGGGTGGTGGCAGCAAAACCAAATCTAAGCTGGTAGTTAAGCTCAGAGGTTCTCATGCAGGTCCCCACATCTGTACCCTAGAGTTCAGAGTGGGAAAGGAACCTTAACAGTCCCCCTAAAATTATTTTTCTCCACTCAGTCAGTAAAGCCCATTAGTGTTTATTCTCTGGTTCCTATTGACTTCACACGTCGGGTTTTTATTAGCATTCAGTTCAGACCGGTGATGGGAGGCACAGTGAAACGATACAATGCTTAATTTACATATCATTTAGCTAGCTAGATGGACAAACTCTCCTGCTCTGAGAGAATATGCGTCTCTGTGGTGACTCATACTTTCATACATACTCTCAGGATATATTTTCAGAATATACACATAACTTTTAAAATATTGTCAGTACCTACATTTCATAAAGATATTAATGACCAGCATTACACCAGCTTTCAACTGATACCGTACAAGACACAATATGAATAAATACCACAAAATCGATGTGCTAGGTCTAGTGAGTTTGTCAGGCCTGTTAGGAGTTGCTGATACAGAATAGTGAACTCTTTGCCAGCTGGCACCAACAGACTTCTGTGTCACAGTGAGGAACAATATTCCACTGCTGCTTCATTCCTAGTAACATCAGGGTTCACTAAATCCTTTGCTGGACTTTGCCACTGCAGTGCAATTCATCCTCCCGTGCCGTCTGCTGTTTCTCCAGAAGTTATGCTCTACAAAACACTATCCTTCTGAAATTCCAAAGATCAATATTGTTGTCCCTTTTTGACCTGAATGATTAGTCAAACCTTGAGGTCCTGGGGATACTTTTGGTTTTATTTTGTTTAATATAAACAACAACAAAAAAACAGGACAGGTACAAAATTATATGGCAGAGTTTCTTAAATTAAATTGAGTAAAGATTTAAAAATTTAAATCAGATTTTTCTTTTAAACGTACAACTTATTTAGAATTCCCACTTGAGTTTAAGTTTACACAGTATATAGCTAGAATTACTTAAACTGAATCAGTATACCATATATTGCGTATCTATGCAACTGTCATCTAGGTAAAACATTCAAAAGCACCTAAGTGACTTTAGACACAACTCAAGTCACTTTTGAAAATGGAGAAATGCTTTTCAAAATTCTACCTTTTGTCTTTTGTTTTCCCCCACCATTTCCATTTCAATGACACCATTAATCTAAACACACTCATCTACTTCTCCCATAATCACTTAAGGCT
Organism: Trachemys scripta elegans; assembly: GCF_013100865.1. Lineage (NCBI taxonomy): Eukaryota > Metazoa > Chordata > Testudines > Emydidae > Trachemys > Trachemys scripta. The sequence goes on from NC_048299.1 coordinate 196,846,845, forward strand.
CAACCCTCCCCCCCAAACAGTGCCCCTTATAATTGGAATTTCATTCCAATATATACCTGCCAAACTTCCATTCTTGCACATTTCAAATAACGTCTAAAACTTGCACTAGTGCGCTAAAAATTACTGTATAAACAGCACTTTGAAGTTGTGGCTTGGGCTGGAACTTGGGCTCTGAAGCCCAGCCTACCCCCTTCCCTAGTCTTCAGAGTCAAAGCTCCAAGTCCGAGCCACACCTTCAAAGCGCTGTTTATACAGCTGTTTTTAGAATGCTAGCACTAGTGCAAGTCTGCTGACCCAGGCTGGGAGGCTCACTCCTGCTTGCTCCAAAATGTTACGTAGGCATAAATGCTATGTGTGCATAGCACCGAGCACAACAGAACTTCAACTTGACTGATGCCTCTAGGTGCTACTGCAATACAAATAATCATATTGAGAAAATAGGTACGTTCAAACTAAAACAAAAAAAAATAATCTTGAAACTATGCAAGTAAGCACAGCAATTTCATTGTGGTATGCATTATATTACAGTAATCAATTATGTGTCACAGTTTCAGGATAATTGCACTTGTATTCCCTCTCCGTGGTCCCTTAAGGGCACCCACTTAAAGGTTTCTGGCTCCCAGCCATCACCTCTCCTGGGCGCAGATGCATGTCTCTCCCTCTGCTGACTCAGGGTTTTAAGATTGCACAGGTCTCTGATTTACACTACGATACCCCAGCAAGCAAATCTGTCTAAGAGGTACGCACCTGTGTTTTGCTTTCTCTCCAAGGGCTATAACAAGCATATTGCCAGAAGTTACAAGTTACTATGCAGCTCTTTCTAAGCAAGTGCATTTATTCTTCAGGTAAAAGCATTGCAGAGAAAACACATAAAACAATAGACGTTCCTATATGTATGCTAAAAGCTCATCAGAGGTTACCCCTAAGCCTTATGGGGCCGTAATAGGCTAAAGTCTTTCCTACCCTTCTGGGAAGGGTTGGAGCCCCTCTTTCGCAGAAAGTCCTGTCTGTCTCCTGGACCAGGAAGAAGAGCACAGAGGAAATTTAAACTCAGGCTATTTACCCAAAAGTCCTTTCTTTGTTTCTTGGTCTTTGGAGAATCCAGTTTGAACTAGTATATGCAAGCCTTCCCAGGAAGTAGTATCTCTGAGGATATTACAATCTGGCCGATCTGTCTTAATTCCTACACAGTATTTTTGGTTCCTGGAGGAGCTGTGGCAGCCCTCCCCCCTGGAGTAGGACACAATCATACATAAATCATTAATTTAATACAATAGATCCCAAATACACTTTAAAACTTAATTCAGTAAAGTCTCTCAAGGACATGGCAAGAAATTGCCATATCTGTCACAATATGATGACATTTTTTCCATAGGATCCCTGCCTCATTCAGTGCACCATAGCAATACTCTTTTAATGTAGTGGAAAGTGTAACTTCCTATTTTTTTCAAAAAGCAGACTGAGCCTACCAAATTCCATCAGGTGACATTATACTGACCCCGCTCCTTACCTCAATGGGTCATCAACAGGGTTGGGACCTTTAGATCAACCACATAGATCTCTGCCACTTGAGCTAAGGGAGTAATTGACTGCAGTAGTAGGTTGTCATGATTTGTGTGTTTCAGCACAAGAGGGGATGGGATGCTTGTCAATGCATTTCACAGATGTTTGCTGGCAGCAGAAGAATGGTAAGACTCACGGATCTTGGGTTTCATTTCATTTCAGGCTCTGTAGGGAGTATGCTCCAGTGGGCAAAAAAAATCTGCCTGTTCTCCCCAAGCCTGGCTCCATCTGCCCCACCCTTTCTTCCCCACTTTTGTCTCTTCATCCCATTCCCCTCTCTTAGCCAATACCAGTCTCCACTTCTCAGTTTTCTCATCCCAATCCCCGTGTCCTTGCCCCAAGACAAAAAAAGGCAGACCCCAACACCAGATGTGAGATAGAATATCTTCCAAGCAAGAACTATTATTTTAGGGTAAGGAGTATAGAACCAGTCCCAACACCCACAGCCTCTCAAGGAGCAGTATACACCCCTAAGGCCTAAAGGATTAGAGCCTTGAAAATCAACACCATTCTTTCTGAATACCAGGAATCCTACTTCTTAGAGTACTCCCTGGACTATGGTGCTTTTTTGTCTTTTCAGAAGGTGGTGCAGAGTCTCCTGTTAAGAAGAACAGGAGTACTTGTGGCACCTTAGAGACTAACAAATTTATTAGAGCATAAGCTTTCGTGGACTACAGCCCACTCCTGTTAAGATGATTCCTCACTGCCATACCCCTCTCTCTTCTCTTTCAAAACATTACCAATCCCACCCCCTCCCCAAAACAAAATAAAAAAACCCAAGCCCTCCCTAAAAGACTGGACTTCTGAAAACAGGACTGAGGGGAATAAAGCACCAAGTTATTCCTTGTTTGGGACAGATTTGTTCTGATGCGAACGATACCTGTGGCAATAATGATATTGAGTCTTGGGGCACTAAGCTTTTCATTGCTGAGAAGAGACCTATCTACAGAAAAGTTCTTCAATGTTAATGGCAATCTACTTTGTCCCTTGCTTGTTCTGAAAAGGATGAACATAGGGATTTCTTAATCATCACTTCAACAAATCTAGAACTGCTTCTGTCTCGGAGTCAATACCATAAAAGCAAGTCAAATGAATAATAAATGAGAACTGAGCTTCTCACAGATATATTAGGCAATGAACATGGCTGAAAGACTATAGCCTCTTATGGAAAGCGGCACATTGCTTTAAATAGAATTATCCAGGTCAGCCATAACTGACCTAGGTGGTGAAATCAAAGTTTGATTGGGGACAAGATCTGTGCAACAGCACAAGAACAAGAAAAAAAAAAAAAACACAAAAGAAAAACACTACACTAAAAACACTGAACTACAAGGTCCCAAATAGAAGCTGAAATTTGTCTATAAAGGCAAGTCTACCAGACACAGAAATAATCCCTACTTCTGCAAATATCCACAGAGAGCACTGCAGTTCTTTAAGGCCCTACTCTAACACAGTTCCAGGTCTGTACATTCAGATCCATAAGGGGGCATTGTGCAGCCTAAATGGATACAGATGCTCTCCAGGTTACGCAAACCCGATTTACGCAAATCCGCACTTACGGAAAAAGTTCTGTAAGTTCTGTAAGCTTTTTTTTTTTTGGTGTAAATGTCGGGTATACGTTCTCGACTTACGCAAAATTTGACTTACACAAGGCGTTCTGGAACGGAACGCTTGCGTAAGCTGGGGAGCGTCTGTACTGCTTTCCAGATGGCTCCTGAAACTTGTGGGATCACATCCCAGAAACATGAATAGTTTGCGTTCTTAAGAACAGTGCTGGCTTACAGGTGGAGAAAGGCAGAGAAAATGCTCTAACTGAAAACGTAGATACATCCATGAGTACACCTAAGATAAGGAAGTTTTTGTTATACTTTAGAGACTCTTTGGGCCACAACAAAATTGCTCTTGAACTAAATAATAAATTATTAATTGCTGCTGATGAAACTTCAAAATTCCTCCTTAAAGAACCCTTGATTTATCTGGCTGGCCCCATAGTGGATGGGGAAACTCTACCTGATGGCCAGCAATGTAATGGATTCCTCAAACTCGTCTATATATAACAACTTATTTCTTGCAGCTTATAATATTCTAATAATGAATTCAGTGGAATCACAATCTCACTTTGTTGTATGTAGCAGAAAAAATCTCAGTAGACATCATAGTCTCTTGCTGTTCTATCTGAAGACCCCAGGTTCTGACAACTATTTTTATTACCGACTACATACTAAGAGGATGGAAAATACATGACATTTAGGACTGAATCTAAGAAAAAAAAGACCCTACTGTTTTCCCTCCCAATTAAAAAAAAAGATGCCACAATTAAGGAAATAAATATTCCTTAAGTATATGTTAGTATATTTTTTCAGTCTTTTTCTCTTTCATTTTTACAGCACCAGTAAAACTGGGTACTTATCAGAATTTGTTTTTTGATCCATCCCTTTGGTTTTGCTACTAATTTTTTTCCCTGAAGACAACTACCATCACGAGACATCTCAGATTTACTGAGAGCTTCTTTATTTGATATTTTTCCTGAACTATTGACCTTGAACAATCACTGAAGTGGGAGATTATAGGATTTGTGGTTTTGTTTTTTTAATTTAAATCTACTGAATGCAGAGTCCCTATGTATGTATCCACACTGCACATACTAACTAAAAAAAATTATTGCATCATTTACCAAGTTTCTCATAATAATCTTATTTTGTGTTAGATGATGTAAACTATTCCTGTAGCTGTGGCAGGGACTTCACATTTGTACTCTGCAAAAACAGTAGAAAGCCTGAACATATTTCAGATAGAGGAACAGTGACTTATTTCTTTATGAATATTACTAAGGCTCAATAGTTACCACATTCTGTAAAAATGGCTGAAGATGAACATCACATAATACAGTAACAGCATGATTTGATATGCACTCTTTGTCTGCCCACTATGTCATCTTATTGACTGAAAAGAACTCCATACTATCGCAGCACGTGACTAAATTACTAATAAATGCTTGTTGACTTTATAAGTAACACCGATTTAATAGGTTGGCAAGAACATTTACTAAATTATCTACTCAATATCTCTCACAAACTGGAATGCTCTCCTGTTGCCTTTACTTATTCATACAATCAGAACTTGAGAGGGATGGTCTTACAAGAGGCTATAAAATCGAAATTCAGTCTACCAGGTTTCACTGAAATATCAAAGGCAGAAAGGACTGAGATCCAATGCATGCCCCCAAAATAACAGGACCCTAATACAACATTAAATTCCACTGTCCATTACAGACAATTTCTGCGCTGAGTGTGGATTTGAGTCATAGATCATGCTGTAAAAGCTGAAAAACAGGGACAATAAAATATGGCCAAACATTTTTATTCCAAAATTAGATGACCCCAGTTACGGATCAGTCTTCTTGAGCCTTCTAAACGAAGTTTCCAAACCATTTGAATACGGCTTCGTGGCTAAAACAGAATACTGAAACCATAACATAATTATATTCTTTGATTTACTACAGGTTTCTTGTGTGACCTTGGACTAAGTGCTTAAAAGGTAAACCATGATACCCCTCCCCCCCAAAAAAGTCTAGATTCTTGAGTCATATTTCAAACTGAAAGAGACAACATGGTTCTGTAGACTGAGATTCCTTAGGACAAACTAGTATTAAAAAGAACCCTCTGAAGGCATGAATCATACTCCAGAGAAAACATAGAAAGAGAAAACAGGAGAATGGCAAGCTGAGATCACTGCTAAGTGGACCTTAAAGGAGCTGTACAAAGGTTGGAGTATTTCAGATGCTGAAAGGAGTTGAGAACCTGTGATATCAAAGCCTGCTTAGGATCCAAGCCCTCTAGGGCTGCCCAGATATCCATCAACATGGAAGATTTCTAAGTCCATTGTGTGGATATCTTTCTGCTCTGCATCAGGATGTTCTGGACTTGTCTAGAGCAGACCCTGTCCATGGTACTTAGCCAGTCATCACCTAGGCTGGACATCTGTGACAAGTCTGTCAGCCAAAACTGCCTCAGTCAGTATGGTGCTACAAGAATGATCGTGGCTACATCTCTTTTGGTTTTGGAACCAACCACCCTGGAATCAGGGGGAAGGCACAAAAGAGTCTCTGATTCCATTAGAGAAGGCACTGGGCAATTAGCCCAATGGAACTGAAGTTCCAAAATTCTGAATTGTCCTAGGTGGCAAACATCATCACAGAACCCTGCCTCTCACAGCCCCAAACAATGGAATACTGGCTTTAAGAGCCCACTTGTGATTGATCAGAGATTGTCTGCTCAGGAAATTTGCTAAGTCATTGCTGACTCCTGGGAAGTGAAGAGACATTGGGGCTACCCTGTGATGGTGGTCCCATGTCTAGAGTCCTATGGCCTCCAGGTAGATAGACAATGAGCGGACACCTCCTTACTTGTTTATGCAGTACCTTGCAGAGGGGTTGTCCATTAGGATCTCCACTGTGGAATTTCAGAGCACAGGCAGGAAGAGTTACACAGGCTAGCCTGATAGCCCTGAGTTCCAGAATGTTTATGTGGAGTCCCATGTCTTCCAAGGACCAGACTCCTTGCATTTGCTGGTGTATCAAGAGGGCTTTCCAACCTGTCCCTAGTATGCTCATGATTAAAGTCTTTGCCAGGGTGGGGTATGAAAACTATACTTTTTTCCTTACATTTTCAGGTTCTAGCCCCCATGTCAATTCAGTGAGGACATGAGGTGGCAACATGACATTTCCTGTCCACCTAGCATCTGCTGGAGAGCACATGAGTGCTGAGTCAGAGCTTTAGAGGCCTCAGGTGAAGTCTGGTAAGCAGCGTCACATGCTTGCATGCAGATGTATGGCATCACAGCCTAGGGCAAGTCTATACTGTCAGACAGCTTTGATTTTATCTTGAGTATCAGGGATCACAAAGACAAGAACATGCTCTCAGGCAGGTATGATCTCTGACCTTGAGTCTATCAAAGATCCCACGATGTCTACAATCTGTGATATGGAAAGAGATTATTTTTCATAGTTCACTAGGAGGCCAATCAAGGCAAGGATTGTGCGAGTATATGCGCTAGGGTTATCACCATCTCCTGTCCAAACCTGACTCTGATCAGACAGTCATCCAGGTAAAGGTAGACGTGGATACCCGGTCTCCTCAGGTGCACTGCAACTACTGCTAGACATTTCTTGCCAATTCTTGGTGCTGTGGAAAGTCCAGATAACAGTATCTTGAAATAGTAGTGATTCAGCCCCACTATGAATCTCAAGCATATCTCATGAGTCAGGTGGATGGCTTTGTGGAAATATGCACCTGGCAATTCAAGAGCCTTGGGCCTGCAAGGATGGAATAAGGGAGGCAAGCATTATCATCCTAAAATTGAGGTGGCATATATATTTGTTCAGTCTCCCCAGGTCTAAGACAGGGTGAAGACAACCTGTCTTTTTGGAATAAAAAATATCAGGAGTAAAAGCCTCTTCCCTTTGACTCCTGCAGGACCTCTTCTATGTTTTCTAGAAGCAGCAAGGCTACTTTTTGTGACCTAAGAGAAAGAGAGGTAGGGAGTAAGGTGTGAATAGGGAAGCAATGGGAGATGTTTGAACACTCATTTGTCCCGTGAACCAAGCCAGGCAGAAAGAAGCAAAAAAGCTCCTGAAGATGGCAGCAGCTCTGGTGTCACTCTTGACATTACTGTCAATCCTGCTGTCTCTGTGCCAAGTGAGCAAAAGGAAGCTGAGGGCCAACATGTCCTAGATCAGTGGTATCTTTTCTGAGATGATTACTCAAGTGGTCATCCCTTGAGTAATCATTCTGAGAGTAAGCTGGTATCCTTTGTTTCACCTGGGAATGGTCCTTGCATTGTTTTCAGTGGTGTCTCAGAGTGTAAATCCCTAAGGATCTTAATATAGCTCGAGTCCATCCCCTCAAAGGGCAGGTCCTCAATAATGGCTTGTACCTCTTTGGGTATCCCAGACACTAACAGACAAGAGGACCATCTCATAACGATGGCCATTGCCACAAACTTTGCAGCCATATCAGGCAGCTGTGGATGCATCTGCAGTGCTGTTCTAGATACTGTATGGCCTTCTTTTATGAAATCTTAACTCCTCTGTTCTCCTGAGGGATCTTTAAAAGGGGAGGAAGTTGTATTTTGCAAACAAGGCCTGATAATTTGCCCCCCGGAGTTGAAGTGAAGCTGATGAGTATGCTTTGTGCCCAACCAGGTCTGATTTCTTCAGGTCTTTGTCCTTAAGTACCTTCTGAAGACTTGAATTTCTCCTGAACTGCAGAAACTACCAAAGAAACCTAGGTTTGGGTAGGTGTGACACAGAAGCCCATTTGCGGTTCACTACTCTGTATCAGCAACTGGTCAGGCCTGACATACTCATGACACCTAACATTCTTTTGTCATAATCTATATCTAAAAGATGTCATGTAAGAGATCACTGGAAAACTAGTAACTTAGTGATGATTAATATTCTTGTGTGATGCACGTACATGGAGAATACAAAGTTATGAATACATGCTAGCATTATGTCCTTAAGATGAGTTTGACAAGCAATGCAGTAAGTACACATTCCAAGACAAACTATTTGTTTCTCTGAGCAGCCTGGTGGTCAGGCAGGGACAATGAAGGTTTACATTTACATGAAAGGTAAACAAAGCCTACCAAATGGCAGAGATACCCCCTTGTGGTGGGTATGAACTTCAAATGATAAGTAATTGAATCCACTGATTGTATACAATATTATTGTATTCTAAAAGTGTATCAAGCAAGGTTTTTTTATGAAAGCTAATGACACAATGGTGAGGCATACCATTGTAAAATGTACATATTAAAACTATATGAAGAATTATAGAGACTTAATAATATTATGCTTTAAAGTCTGTGACCAAAACAGGGGGAAGCAGATTTTCCCCCAGACAGGAGGGAAGGCAACTATCTATCTGTCTCCAATGAAACTAAGCAACATGTGATTAAAAATAATGGAACACCCATTCACATACAAATCAACAAGGGAATGGGAAATTCATAGGAAGGGAAGAACCAAGATTGCAGCTTGTTAAGTCTTAGCCACTAGAAAGTGTATTTTACTTTTATCTGCTGGTAACCATTAGGTCTTTATCTCATGTACGTTAACTCACTTAAAAACTCTCATTTTGATTAAATGAACTTGTTTTACTTTTATTCTAAATCAACCCAGCACTATGTTTGACTTGAAATGATTATCAATTCCAGTCAAAGCAACAAGCTGCTGTGCTTTTGTCTCTTTAAAGGAGCAGCAGACCTTATTACTCCTCAATGTTCCAGAAGAGGGCTGGATATTTCATGGCAGACAGTTTTGGGGAAATTTGAGACTGAGGAAGAGTTGGGGTCACTTGGCTAGTAATAACCAAGGCAGGTAGAGACCAGAGCGTGACTATGGTGTAACAGGCTGACTGCTGGAGTCAGAGTTGCAGAACCAGGATTGCACAACACACACACAGTGCATGCTTATATGCTAGCTGGGAGCATCCAGACAGTAAGCTACTGCAGCAGAGCATTTTGGTTACAGGACAAGCGGTGACAACCTCTCATTGGTCTGAACTGCAAATCAAGATGTGATAGTGGACCTAAAAGTGTTCATAGCCCTCTGGAGGCACCTGATCTCTTTTCTCCACCTGTTTAGAGATGAAAGGAAGAATGGTCAGGATTTGCCACTCAGTTAGTGGGCCCCAGTGTGCCCTAGCCGACTGGGAGGGCAATTGTGGCTGAAGATGGTGTATTGAGAACATGAAGCCGTTTATGGGACTTCTCTTGTATGACTATTCCAATGTTCAGGGTCTCTGCTATGTGGGACACGAGATCCTGGAAAGCTGTGAAGTCATTGACAACCGGGGTAGGGTCTGGTTTCACTGCCTCATTGGATGATTAAGACTGCCTTGGGGGAGACCTTCCTTTATCTCTCACTCATGGTGGCTGATGCTGGTGGTGTTGGAGGTCTGATCAATGATGCTGTAGAAGGGCAAGATTTTATCCTCTTCCTGAACATATGTGATGACAATCCCCAGTAAAGCCAGTAGGGCCAAGACAGCATGTTACGGGGTACCTGCCTAGTTGAGGCTGGCCAGCCCAATATCATTACCAGGAATCTACTCTGACACATACTGGAGGAAGAAGAGGAGGAGAGAGGGCTTCCTTTTTCCCTTTGAGACCCTGTTCACTCTGTGCCCCCTCAAGCCCCAATTTCTCCACCCACATCCTGTTTCCCCCTTTACCCTCAGATAAAATGGCCACCTTTTCCTCCTACAGCCTTTCCAAGTAACAGTTAAGCTGAGCCTATCAAAATATACATCACCTAAATCCACCTGAGATGATGTTCCCATAGCTTAGTTCTCTCAGGACCAATGTGAAGCTCTGAAAGATGGTGGGACAATGAGAGTTCAGTTGTTGAGGTCTCCCAAGTACTGAGACTGAAGCAATGGAGGTGCCATGGAAGCATCTTCACTTCCACTAGTCAATGAAGAAGAAAGGGCAAATCACATGAAGCTAGACGGGGAGCCAAAAAGACCAGGTATAAGGTTTTTGCCATATATTTATTTAAACATGACCGATTCCAATAGGCATATTTTTATTTCTATATTTGGGGGGTGGGGGTGATGAGGCTTGACAGGGGGGCTCTGGTTGCAGGGGGTAAGGCTCAACAGGAGATTCAGTATGGGTGGGGGTCAGTGTGTGTGGGGTCCAGATACATGGGGGTTGGGTGGATGGGGGGCAGCTACCCATACAGTGACCCCTCCCCCCTGCAGCTGAAGAGTGATGGGGCCAGGAAGTGGGTGAGAGGTGCAGAGCTTCCTGGAGCCAGGGAAGGGTCCTGGGGGTGGGTCTGACCTGACACTATTAGCTCACTGCAGGCAAAGTCCCATCGTCCTCTCCCCCCGCTCCCCTCCACACAGCCAGGACTAGCAGCTGAGCACTCCAGATACTGATAATTATGGAAATAAAAATTGTGAAAAAGCCTTCAATATGTATAAATTTCAGAATAAATATTCTGAGCTCTCATTAAAAATAGCTATTACACCAGAATACTGGAAAGTAATCATTGTTACATCTGTTTTCTTTAATAGCGAGGAAGCAATCCTTGGAATTACAGATAGTTAGCCTTACTGGTACATTGGCTGAAACAGAGAATTATAAAACATCTAGATTAACATACTATGATCAGTAACATACCAATGCAGCTTCTGTCAAAAGAAGGAAATCATGCCTCATTAATCTACTAGAATGAAAATGTCAAGAAAATAGTGGGCTAAAGGAAAACTGGTTGCTATAGATTACTGGACTCTGACATAGTTTTTTTGAAAGTCCATCACAAGAAACTATCAAGGAATTTAAATACTTGTGAGGTGTGACAAAGTTCTATAATAATTTAAAATCTGATAAAATAATATACAAAGTATAGAAATAAACTGTCAAGGTTCACCTCTTTCAAGGATCTATACTGACTCATATAATCGTGGGCCTGCACTACCAACTGGTGAAGAGAGAAGTGCCATTCATGATATGGAAAAATGTGTCAACCTAAGTTCCCTCTAAGCTGCACAGCCACGCAGGGGCTCAGGGCCGCGGCAGGGAGAGATGCCTCTCCCCCAGCATGGGCCTGCTGTGGCAGGGAGAGGTGCTTCTCCCCTCCAGCCCCAACCCAGCCCTGGCACAGACCTGCCGCAGTCGGGGGAGAGGCACCTCTCCACCCTGCAGCCCAGGTGCTGCTGCGGGGAAAGAGAGCTAGGGGAAGTCCTCTCTCCCCGCCATAGCCCCTGGCAGCCTGCACCCCAAAGACCTCATCCCCGGCCCCACCCCAGAGCCCACACCCCCAGCCGGAGCCCTCACCCATCCCCCCTGCACTGCAACCCACTGCCCCAGTCCTAAGCCCCCCTCCCACACTCCAAACCCCTCGGCCCCACCACATGAATTTTGTTATGTGCACCAATATGGAGATGATGTGTCACACATCACCTCCATATTGGTGCACATAACAAAAGTCATTCCGCACATGCGTGGGGAAAAATAAAAGGGAACACTGGTGGCAATAAATAAATAAACAAATGAATAAGTAAAATAATTGTCATCTACAAGATTACAGATATCTGTAAGCAAATCCAGAGGGGCATAGAAAGCTTAACAACAGATGAAGTTCACTGTAAACAAGTGCAAGGCAATACAAGTCAGAAGGAATAATTCAAATCACTTATGTACATTGTTGGTTCTAAGTTAACTGTAACCACTCAACATTTCAATAGAAACCTCTGCTCAACATGCATCATGCATATGTCCAAAATGTTAGGACATATACAGAATAGGATAGAAAATATTATGCTGGCCATATTGAATTTGATGGTACAGCATTACCAGGAACGTGGAGTTCAGTTCTATTTTTTTTTCCCACCTCAAAAAGAGTATAGCAGAAGCAGAGATCCAAAGAAGGTTCATGAAAATTATTAGAAGCATGGAGAAATGTCCATATGAGCAAAGGTTAAAGTTTTAAATGAAACAAAGGAAATTAATGAGAGAACACATAAATGTATATCAAATTATTACACTCACAAAGTTAAAAGGACATTATTAAGGTTGTAAAATAATGCACCCAACAGTTGGGAAATGCCAAAATTAAGGTTGCCTGTGGAACCTTAAAGTGTACACCTAAAAGAGTCAAGTTCTGATCGTGTAATTACAGACCTATCATATACACTGTACTGTCTTTTCCACAAGACCCTACCTCATTCAGTGCAAAGGATGACCAGTGTTCACTTAACCAGCGGCTATTCAATATTTTGTTTTTTCCACACGTTTAATGTGTGGCCTTATGCCTTATTTGCTGCACGCTGTTCAAACCCGGCTCTGAAGACAAAATTATTAATTTCCTCATGGGCATTTCTAGGATGTTCATGAATGCTTACAAATATTAATTAATGCATTTTTCAGAACAGCCCTGTGAAGTGGGGGGTGGTATGATCCCTGTTTTACAGTTGGGGAGCTTAAGCATAGAGAGGTTAAGGTCAGAATATCCACTAATTTTGGTTGCCCAACCTGAGACACCCAAGACCTCATTTTTTGGAGTACTTAACATTACGTAGCACTTCATATATTCAAAGCACAGCTCCCACTGACTTCATCTGCAGCTATGAGTTCTCAGCACTTCTGCAAATCAGACCGTAGTGTTTCAGTCAGGTTCCCAGAAAATGAGGAACACACAATTCGTGACCACCTGGGAATAGTCTGGTTTTAAGTGACTTGCTTACATCACATAGGAACTTGGTCAGAACAGAAGCAGGGAAGGAAACCAGTTCTCTAGGACAGCACTGAACTGCCTAATCATGAGACCATCCTTTATCTTCCTGCAATTCTCAAGCCACAACCCTCTGCTCATTGACTACATGCCTTCCAATTTCTGCAACAAATGAAACAGGAGTCATAAATGTCACAATCTCCTTTATTACACAGCCCTGATTCATCCCTAGAGCAGGTTCATCCTATGCACTGAATGAGGCAGGTTTCTGTGGGGAAAAAAAATGTGTGATTATGATTTGCCTCTCTCTTGGGGGAGGACAACAAATTAAGCTGCTGTATGTGACAGGCAGAGCTCTCCCACCCCACTTAAGAAGAATAGAGGTTTTTGAGTGAGGGAAGGAGACTACCATTTTTGCAAGAGACGAAGAAGCGGAGGAAGTGCCCAGTAGCTCAGGATCTCTCTGCTCCGCTCTCATGAACAACATCAGTTAGCATCTCCTTCCTTCCTATTTCTCTTTACCCCCAACCCCAGGCCAGAGAAGAGGATTCAAGATGCTCCTGCTGCAGATGCCACTCTCCATGCCAAATTTAGATGGGGAGAGTGTGAAGAACCACCCATAGAATTGCCCCCCTCAAGCTTGGAGTGATGTAAAAGAACCACTCATGTACCTACAGCATGAGCAAAGGTACTGGGGAGGGGGGGCAAGGAGCAGATGTGTGGCTGGGGATTTGTAAAATTAACTGATGGGGGCATACTGCTTTGGAACCAGGTGAGTCATTAATTGATGTGGAATTAGGGAGCATATAATTAACTGCTGTAGGGGTGCTAAAGCTGCACAGAATTAATAGGCATTTAGTTTTTTGGAGGAGTTCAAGTCCCCATGCTATCAGGCAACACTTTTTTCAATTTTATGAATATTTAAAAATCCTCTTTGTCACAATCTGTTGGCATGTATGTGTACTATTGTGCAGGAGTAATAACCAAACTGTCCGCTATTGCTGGGGGTTTAAAAGGAAATATGATTGATGGAACATGAAAGACTGAGAAACAAAAGAAGCAACAAGCTACATGTAACTGACTTTTTTCAGAGTTATCTAGGTGAAAAATAGAAAAAAGCGATGGCAAGTAGAGCGTTCTAGACCAGGAGTCGGCAACCTTTCAGAAGTGGTGTGCCGAGTCTTCATTTATTCTCTCTGATTTAAGGTTTTGCGTGCCGGTAATACATTTTAACGTTTTTAGAAGGTCTCTTTCTATAAGTCTATAATATACAACTAAACTATTGTTGTATGTAAAGTAAATAAGGTTTTTAAAATGTTTAATAAGCTTCATTTAAAATTAAATTAAAATGCAGAGCCCTCTGGACCGGTGGCCAGGACCCGGGCAGTGCGAGTGCCACTGAAAATCAGCTTGCGTGCCACCTTTGGCACGTGTGCCATAGGTTGCCTACTCCTGTTCTAGACAGTTCAGTTTACTTCTGCTTTAACATCTCAACCTAATTAGCTAGATATTAAAATTCTGATACCTCAAGAGGCCTCATTTTCAAAAGCAAGGCCAAACTGTCAGTGAATCAACCATAGTACTGAGAACTAAGAGACCCTGTCTGAAATAAGCCACACCTGTCAAGAAGTCCCTACCCTTTGTTCCCATTTTTGAAAACTGTACTAGGGAGAGTACAAAAGAAAGGAAGGGAAGAGTGGATGAAGAGGATTTCTCCCCTCAGACATGAAAGACATTTAAAATGAAGGCAATGACCCTAAGGAATCAATTTGCCTGTACAACCCTGTTAAGAGTGAAGAGTACAGTTGGCCAACTATGGCCTACAATGACAGGGGACACTATGGCAACCACTCTGGCAAACAGATGAGTGGGGGAGATGTTGCCTAGCAACAGGAAGCTCCTAAAGAGATTTTTGTACAAACAGTGACAGTTGAAAGACACCATTGCAATCTAAGAATTGAGAAACTAAAGGAAGTAAAATATGTCTTGTGATTTTTCCACTTTATTATCAACCTTTTTTGTTTAAAAATAAAAAAAATTCAGATTTGTGGTCTTTAATATTTTTCTGTTACAAAAAAGAAAAAATGGCAATGGAGGGGGCCATGGAATAAGTGCCTAGGAACTGCTCAGCTAGGCCCCAATTCTGAAGAGATTTACATACTTGAAGTTAACCATGTACAAGTACCCAATGACACTATTTGCTGCTTAATACAAGTCTGAAGGACTGGGGACATAATTAATATAAGAAACATATGGAATGCACATGTATTTTATTGATTAGCTTGCAAGAACACAATCTTAACCAATTACTAAAAGTCACAAGTGAGAGGTGGCCAAAAAAAAAAAAGTAATGAAATGTTAGAATTGTTCTGTGAATGTACAGAACAATAAAAACTTGAAAAGCAAAGGAATGTGACGCAAGATTCCTCAGATTGGCATAATCCATGTCTATACTACAGTAATTTCCTGCTGCTGAATTATCACAAATCTAATGGAAAATCCTCTCAGCCTGACTATTCTCTCTAGTAATGTTTACTGTGTAATGCCTTAAAATTTTAAAATGTAAAATGTACTTACCAATATTTATGATGTTTATTTTGATATTTATTATGATGTTTTTGAATTTCATCTTGGATAATGGAAAATAAATTAGTTGGTTTCATTTGAAGTTCCTCACCAACCATATAGCGTTTAAGTTTCAGACACAAAGAGAATTTCCTTTTTAAATATGTTGCAGTACAAAATATTTTGTTTTGTAGAAGATTGCTTTACAAAAATCTAAAATTGTGGCAAATGTGATTAAGCCTCTTATTTCTCTGCATGCTATTCTACTTCTATTTCCTCAGCCCTACTATTTTGTTAACATATCCAAATGTTTAATTATCCTTCTTAATAAAAACCAAAGTAAGGGCTTAGTGGAGGTTGTGTATATTTGAGACACTAAAAAAAAAAATACATGAGTAATGTTGCAAAACTCTAATACCAAATACAAGTATGATATCATCTAGATTTTATATAGTTAATTAGTAGATCACAAAAGGGCACTGTCTGTTTAATATTAAAAATGAAAGCATAATTTAGGCAAACCAATTACCTGCAACTGTCATTGAAAAGCTAGAAGAATATTATCCCAAATCTGTTTGGTAAAGACATTTGAAATGAGGCAGCTCATAAACCGGTTGTCAAAGGCCTGATTACTTCTAAAATTCATCAATGAACCACAATCTATCACTAAATTAGGATTTAGTGTTTATTCATGGTAATGGATCGTATTAGAAATTCAGATAGTCTGATTTGGAGGCATTAGATCTATTGATTTTTTTTTAACTTCCTGTTAGTACTTTTGCTCTTTCATATGCTGAATGTCACTGTTTTTATTATCCTCCAGCATCTTGTCAGCTCAGACAACACCTAGTTCTATATAGGCCAAAAGAAGGTACCTAGAAAAGCCTGACTAGTATGTAAGCTGCCTTGTCAAGTCTATATGATGTTAGATAAGGATACCAAAATGATTACTTTAAACAGTTCTAAATGGAAACATCCCCACTCTTTGGACAAGAGGTGCACACAGTTCTCAGAGAATAAAATGCACAAGTACACATGGCCCTCTGAATTTTCTAAATTTCATTGTTTTTTTCAGATAAATACATAGAAACCTCCTAACAGAACTCCTGAAGATGCTTCTTGTTCTGAGAAGACATTTGAATAATGGGAGAGAGGTTTCTTGAGTCAAGTACAGAAGAAAAGCCATCTTTGGAAAGAAATGAAGGACAAGCTTAAACATCACTATGTAGTCCCAGTGAAAAAACAGGAAGATAAAAAAATCACTACACAAAAGTTTGAAGCTCAACAATTCTAAGTAGATGTCCACTAGATAGTTTTAGTATTAGGAGTCTGAGTTCTTATATGGCATCCATCACTGCAATAAAAACACCTCGCAAATATTTATTTTCACCATACCTCCTGAGTTGAAATGCTGGCCCCATTTTACACAGAGAAAACCAAAGCTCAGGGAGATTGAGTTTTTGATTTTCGGAGGTGCTCAGGAATTGACATTTTTCCATCAACAAGATTTGTAGGTACTGAAAACTTCTGAAAAGTCAGGACTTAAGTTATTTGTCCTTGGTCATACAAAGTCTGTGGCAGAGCTGGAAACTGAACCCAGATCTTATGAGCCCCAATCCACTGCCTTACTCCCAAACCCATTCTTCCTCCTCGCTTTTGATCTATGGGTCTGAAATCAGATACTGAATATCTTCACAGGTGCTTCCTCTGAATCCCTTAGGATGATGTCAGGGTTCAAAGGAAACACCTGCAGAGAAGTTTAGCATCAGACTGCAATCCCAGAGGACTAGAGACAAGGAAGAATGGACTTATGAGCCTCAAGTTTTAATCAGCCTTTTTTTTTTTTTCTTTTACACCCACACCCACAGGATGCTTACAGGAAGAGTGCTATATGTTGCCTTCAAGGCCTCAACAGTCGCTGCCTGAACACTTAAGAGGCTAACACTTAAGGCTTTATTAAGTTTTATGCTAGGTTGGATAATGTTAAGAACGTCACATTTGAAACCATTTATTTTGTGCTCTGTACCAGGCCCAGAAGGCACAAACACACTAAGGCCTTGAACCTGCAATGAGATATGCACAAGTGGAGCCCTGCTGCTCATACATAGCCCCTTTAACTTCAGTGGAGTTCAGGGGTTTGACAGAGTGTTTTCTTACTGCAAGATCAAGACCTAGAGCAGAAGGTCTTGCATACATGAACCAGCATGGGAACTACCTCAGTAAGGGGCTTCAATTTCTCCAGCTGGATACCCTGGCTTTAGCTCAACCAGCCTATCCTGAAGTTCAAGGATTCCAGCAGTGTGAATGACTGTGTTTCATGGCCACAACCTCCTAGCACGAGAAGTACCATAATGAGGGAATTGCCAGATACTTTTAAGGAGTAAAACTCATGGTTCTTAGGGGAAAGCTACTTTCATAAAAGGTAAACCCCTGCAGCAGCGGTGTGACATCACTACCAGATTGTCTGATAAACAAAGAATGAACATTTTACTATCTAATTAAGAGATTAAAGGAAAGGTGGCCGGGGATGACCAAAACATAAAGGTAAAACCCAAACGTCTAGTTTGGCTATTGAGAGAGCTCTGTTTCTCTGAGCCAGGAAAAAAACAAAAAATGAGTAGTATCAACCAATTTTAGAGGGGAGTGTCATTACAAGACCTTTCAATTTTTCCTGTTTCAGTTTGCTGATAGTAAGATTTAAACTCTCAGTCTAGCACTGCACAAAGGGGCACTGGCAAAGGATTATGTTATGTTTTATATAAACTACTTCGTAGAATATAATAACTGAAGTGAGAACTCACTTATCAGAACTAAATGTTTCCACCAGATGGACAACTTCCCATGCCAATTACCATGTGTTGAAAAATTTTTATCAGATAACTTCTAATCAGAGATAAATACAAAAGACGGTGGGAAAAAGTGAAACTCCAGGTGTAATTCCTAGTATAAGCCCATCTCACTCCGCCATGGAGTGTTCTAGAATTTCTACCATCATGGTGGCCTTGAACACTACCAGGCCTATCTGACAAGATGGGGTGTAATCAGCTTCTGGTGGGCTTAATAAATTTGAAGCTACTGAAGGGATAAAACTCTCACTGACTTTCCATTGGGCGTAGGTGCCTAAATGCCTTTGAGGATCTGGGTGAAAGAGCTTTTTGGGTCTTCATTATCTTCCAGGGTCTCCTGGCTGCCAGTGAGGAGAAAAGGAAGAGGTTCCCAGTACTCCGTTCCTCCCCAGATAACTGACAGCTGAAAAGAGGCATGGAGAGGGAAGAAAAGATTTATTTTACTTTACCTCTTCCTGAGTCTCCATTTTCAGATATTCTGTTCCTGATTAGTATTGTATCACCTGACTCTGGTGCTGCTGCCTGGGAAAGGCAGGAGCAACAACATGAAACTAACCTGATTCATGCCAATTTCTCTGCTACCCATAGTGTTCCCAACAGCAGCTAGGAAACTGATCAGCATCTTGCTAGTTTCACTCTTTTGCAGCTTCTCAGATAGGAGTAGTAAAGGAAACAACTTCTGCAGACTCAGGAAGAAGATTTGTTTATATTTGGTTCATATTTGAAAGATTGCCATCAACTCAGGTTCTAGAAATGTTCATTTTCTTTAAGTGAAAGCTTAGATTCTACAGAAGTTGGTGGTGTAGATCCCCTTCTCTTTACAAGGAAGTTGATTGTTCAAGCTCAGCAAATCAAGATTTGATAACATTGAGAGCTGGTTGACCTGACAGCCTGAAGGATTGTGTGCGCGCGCGTGTGTGTGTGTGCGCGCGCGTGTGTGTGCGCGCGCAAAGACTATAAAGGAATCCTGAATAATGACAAACTGGTTAAGAACTAGACAAATCAACAGGCATCTGACTCATCTTCTGGTAATAATATTATTTAAGGTTATGATAGCAAGGCTAGATACAGTTTGGGCTAATATTTATTTCATACCATCTGTCAGTGGAGTCTAAGAACACTTGTAATGAAGTAGTTACAAAACATGGTCTGACATGGAGACTAAATGACCAGTCAACATTCACACAGCACTCTCTTCAATCAAATATGCAAAAGAAATTAAGTCAAAAGCTTTATTTGCCCAGTCCATCTCACAATAAGATAGAATCCAAATATTTGAAAGGGTTAGAGAAGAAATTTGTTCTATACCAACAGAAGAACGTGTGTATTATCACTGTGGTAACAGGCTAAACACTATATATTTTGTGATCAATACTTCTGACCAACTTGAAAGTCAAGATGCCCAACTTCAGTGAAATCTACCGAGTCCTTCCAACCTGTAGCCTTTGGTAAACATGACAAATCAGTCCAACGGATAACATTTTTTTATATTCACAAATCAGTATTCAAATAGAAGGTCAAGATTTTTGTAGGTGCTCGCGTTCGAGCTCTGAAAGATCTAGATACCTTGTATGTGCCAAAACATGCAGGGTAGTGAGTTTTTTTGTTCAGCTGAAGCTTATACAGATCAGGAAATGTATGAAACTCAGAACAATTGCTTGAGATTGTACTTGATAATCCACACTTGGTAAAAATCTGCTTTTACTTATATATTTTTGGTGCTCCTACCACCATCTGAATAATTAGGTGTTTTAGAAAGAGTACTCATCCAAGTATTCAATCATCCTAACAGACCTTTTCCTCTAACAAGTGATATATTTTGCAAGCCAGGAAGAGGCTTAATTTGTTGTGCACTATCAACACATCATCCATCAGAAGTTTTATACTAGTTAACACTAGCATTCAGAATGCTTGCATGTTTTTTTCTTGGGCAGGGGAAAGAAAAAAACCACATTGGAAACACAAAGGGGTGGTGGTTAAGTCCAAACTCTTTTCCTCTGCTAGGAGTAGAGCTGGTGCCAACAGAAGGGGCGAATCCTTTGCATACCTCAACTACAATGGATCTCATGGTAAAAGAGCACAATCCTATACATGCACTGGAGCTAATGGTGGGGACTGCCAAGGGAGAACCAGGAAGTCAGAGAAAGGAACTGCTTCATACATAGTCACAGGAATCTGAAGACACAGTCCCTGTGGTGCTCGTAAGCACCATTCTATTCCAGCACTTGCTCTCCTTGATTTTTAAGTCACAAAATACAAGTAGGTAAGCAGAGTTGTCAAAGGCTACTATGGGTTTACCACTACCCTCCCAAAACAATATTTTACTATGACCCAGATCTTGCAGTTGGATCTGCACAGACAGAACTTTGAACCTGCATTTGTGAAGGACAGGATTAAGACACAGGCACATGCTCAGGGGTCCAGCTCCTAGAGTCATATGATTACATTAGAATCTGAGCTTTCATTTGGGGGAAAAATGGTAAGTTGTTAACCCTCATCTTTATGAAGAAATGTAAGTGTAACCCACCATCCACCTAAGTCTGCACAGGGCCTAAAACAATAGCTCTGAGAGGTGTATACTTTCCCAGTGCATCTCAATGTGGTGTTAACTTAAGATCCACTTCCCTGAGGGACTATGCTCTATCTACAACAACTCCCAACAGAAGACTAAGGTAGAAAAAAAGCACAAAGGGTTGAGTTTGCATGTTCATGGCTGATACACATTGATTGTTTGTTAGGGGGTGATCCCCTTACTGTTACCCATCTCAATCAGGGGTAAAATAAAGGGTTAAAGGAGGTGCCTCCTTTATAAAGAGGAGCTCCTCTCCACACATCATGACGACCCATCAAGGGCCCTACATTTTAGTGAAGTCCTGACTTCATGTAGGCACTGTGATTCAATCCTTCTCTGGTCACTTTTTCTGAAAATTAGCAAAACTTTAAGACATATTCCACATCTGTCTGGTAGTTCATGGGATAACAAAGCAGCTGACACATGGAAGAGAATGAAGTTGGGACATTCTTGGCTTTCACTGTGGTCTTGCAAATAGATACAAACAAAAGCCTAAAGTTATGAATGCCACAAATGGATTCTCTTCCATATGTCATCTACTATATTCCCATGAGCTACCAGACAAATGTGGAATACACCATTCTAAAGCCTAATTAATTTCCAGGAAGAAAAGGCTCTTGTCTGAGAAGACAGAGACATGTTCAGACTTAACAATTTTTTAAAAAGTCTTACAGGGCAGTTCATGATAATTTTCAATTGGGAATTGTGCATTTGTTGCTATTCTTCCACTTGTCATAAGATGCCCAGCCAGTTTTAAAAACTGAAACAGAGGGGATGGATATTAATTTGCTGGTAATTTGGCCAAATCTGAATTGAGGTAATTAGACTGTTTACCTAATCCATCCTTCAGGTTCAACTGGAAACAGTATTCTTTGCTTTCTTGTCCTAAATAGCTACTTCGTGTTGATGCTGTCAATCAGCTGCTGTGCTCCACCTCAGAGGTGGCTGTATTTTAGGGATACACAATGGAATTGATACAACTAGCTTTTAAAACAATATGGGATCCCTCAGCCTGAGGAAAGTACTTAAAAATCCTAGATGTATTTCAAATGCATTTAGGCCACACAGTAAACCAGCAGCAGGCTTCGGCAAAACGCTGACAGGCAGCCTGGTAGAAATACAGCGAGCAGCTCCTAGCTTTTTAGATGTTGCCAAAAATCCCAGCCCTGAGTCACAGGCTGCAGCAGCGCGCCCCCTCCTCCGCCGGCCCGGTGTCCACAGCGCGAGCCCCGCGCCCCGCCTGCACACGCACACCCCGCGCCCCGGCAGGGCTCGCGCCGCTGCAGAGGCGAAGCCCAGACTAGCTTACACAGCCCCGTGTGCAGCAGTTACCCCCGCCCCGGCGTGTCCCCCAAAAAGCAGCCGCGCGGGGGACGAACCGTGCAAGGGACACGCAGCGGCAGTGACAGCGGCAGCCATGGCTCCCGCAGCAGCACTGACAGGCTGCGAGAGCGGCTGACAGAGCCCTTCCCCCGACCGGCATCGCCCGCAGGCCGGGGAGAGGGGGCCGCGCACAGCGGGACGGGGTGCGGAGCAGGGCAGGGCAGCCACCCTGGGGCTACCCTTCCCCCCGAGCGCAGACACAGCCGGGGGACGGGAAGGGTCACACCCCCCCGCACGGACACACACACACACACGGCTGGGGAAAGGGGTTACCCCAGGGCGCAGCCCGGTCCGGGGGGTGGTGCCACCCCCAGCACAAGGACGTGGGAACTGCAGCTCCCATCGGGGGTGGGGGGTGGGACAGGCTCGGGGGTGTCTCTTACCCTGTCGGAGGAGGAAGCGGCAGGACTCGATCCTCCTCCCTCCCGCGCTGCCCCTATGACAGGACCCGACGAAGAACCGGATTCAGCCGCTGCGGGCTGTTCCTAGAGACTCAGCCCCGCACCGATGACCACCGCCGCCGCCGCTGTGGGTGTAGGGTTTGAAAGTGCCCCCCCTCCCCGGCACTGTCGCTCCCCTCCCCCCCGTCAGAATGTCGGTCTCCGTGTGCAGCTCTGCGGGCCTCCCATTGGCCGCGCCACCCCACGTGACCCCAAACACGCACGAGAGACAGACGAGAACGCGCCGCCGCGAACGTTACGGGAGTTGGGCGGCGGTTGGGGAAGGAGGGAGAGTCAACGTCACAGTCCTCCTTCCGCAGTGGATTCTCCCGGTGCCTCAGATCTCTCGTGCACACGCGCGCAGCGCACACACACACGGAAGGAAAATAACGGGCCCTGGCAGGCCCGAGGGCGGGGCAGGCAGGCGCGGGGTAGGGCGCAGGCGCCGGGGCGACTGCTCTTGGTCTTGGCTCCTGCGACTGGAACATTCTGGAAATGGCGGCTGTGGTGTCCCGGAGATTGAGATGGGATGGGAGGAGGGGGGAAGAGACTAGAGTGTCTGCTTCCCCTTGTGACCGGAACCATGTAGGAGCCGCCAACGCTTCGTCCCGACTCCCAGGCCCAGGGCCCCTTACTTGGGCTACTCCGGGTTTTCCGGCAGCGATGGCGCAGTGAGTTTTAACTACCCGCAGAGTGCGCATGCGCGGCTGGCTCCGGTAAGCGGTGACTGGCTTGCGCTGCGCCCGAATGTGACGGGGGACGGGCCCAGGGGAGGGCGCGTGTCCTCCTCCCCGCGTCCCCCGCTTGCCTCACGGGCCGAGCCGTGGCCGCTCCGCTCCGCTGCGGGCGTCGCGTGGCATGCTGCGCCGTAGGGGCAGCCGCTCGGGCGTGGGTGCGCGTGGCGGGGAAGCTGCAGCGGCCAGGGCGAGCTCTGGTCCCGCGGCTGAGCTCACGCAGCGCTAGGGGCAGCGTGTCGTCTCGGCCCTGCCGCGCTTTGCACCGGACAGTGTCGGCTCCCCACCCCAGCGGGAGCTGCCTTTCAGTACCGAGACGGGCCCCGATCCGGCGGAGACTCGCGCTAAACTTTACCCCCACGGTGAGGGCCGCTCACTTGTCTTCGCCGGCTCCAGGCTCCCCTTTGCAGAGCTCGGGGGAGCCGCGTCCCCTCCAATGTCTTTGCAGTTTGTAGTCAAACTTTTAACACTGAATCATTTCACCCATTGGTGTCGTTCAGTTTTTCCTTTTTATTGAGGACGTGACATGCACCTTCGTTAATCTGTTCCGGGCTCAGTCTGCCAACGCTTTTTCCAATAAAAATCGGCATCCTGGCTTGAGATAATCATAACCGTTTACTGAAGTCAGCCGACACGAGTTGGACTTAATTCTAATCGCCATTTACAGGATTAGTATGTTCGTAGTGTTTTTAAAAACAGCATGCTTCCCCCCCCCCAGTATTTTTAAAGGAAATCATCCATTTTCATATGCCAATGTTTGAGCATCCATACAGGTGACAAAACCTGAAATTTGGTACTGTTTCCTGCCCTATATTACTGCTGAGGGCATTCTGCACCAAAAAAATAAAAATTCTGTGCACAATATTTTAAAATTCTGCAAATTTTATTTGTCAAATGTGGAGTCCTCAGCATGGCAGGGGGAGCACAGGCCAATGGCCGCACAGAGGTGGGAGATCGCTGTGCTGCCCCCCCGCACAGGGACTCAGTGGTGAGGCTGTACTCAATCGTGACACAGTACAAGGATCAGGCCTACCCCAGAAACACCCTAGGGCCCTATGCCTCCGTGACAGGTGCATCAGGTGTGGGCAGGATGGCTCAGCAAGACAGGATCCAAGTGTGGATGGGTTTGGGGTGGGGGGAATCCAGGTGTAAGTTGAGAGGGTTGTGTGGGGGGCAATTGGTGCAGGCAGCTGGGGCGGGGGGGATCTGGGTGCAAGAGTAATGGGACTCTGCAAGGGGGTCCAGGTGGAGGTGGTTGGGGTTCAGCAAAGGGGTCTGGGTGTGTGGGAGGATAGGGCTCGGTGGGGGGGGCAAGATGCGGGGGGGGCTCAGTGGGGGATCTAGCTGCTAGGGGATTGGGGATCCAGGTGCAGGTGATTGGAGCTCGGGGGGGGAGGGGTCTGAGTGCAGGTGGCTTGGCAGGGTGGTCTGGGGGATGGGGGGTTCTCAGGGCAGGGAGGGTGAGGCTCAGCAGGAGGGGCTGTGATGGGGTCTGGATGTATGGGGATTGGGTGGATGGGGGAGCAGGGCCTTGTACAGGGATCACTCCCCTTGCAGCTGAGGAGGGATGGCTGCAGGAAGTGGCAGGGGGAGTTTGCTGAGCTTCCTGCAGCTGTGGGAGAAATCTGGGTGTAAGTCTAACCCAGTCCCAGATGTTGTATAGGGGAAGAGGAAGTCCTGTCCCCCCCCCACCCCCCCCAGCCCAGCTGGGACTAGCAGCTGAGCCCACTGCAGGGTAGGAGCCATCTGCTGGGTCTTCCCCGTCCTGTCCTCTGCTCCACAGTGACTTACCTCCCGGCAGGCTGCCTTGAGCACCCAAAAAATACTGTTGGGGAGGGTCTCATGACCTCTCTTATGGCTTCCCTTTGCTTCCCTGTCAGAAAGTCATTTTTCTGCAGGGAAGCAAAGAAATCTGCAGGGGACGTACAGTCTGCACATGTGCAGTGGTGCAGTCTGCAGAATTCCCCCAGGAATATTGTATATAATTGTAGCACCACCATCCCCTGTATCATGTCTCCTATCTGTATCTAGCAGTATACGACAGGAAGGGCATTGTACCTATCAAGATTTCTACTTTGTCCCCTTATAGCAGCAATAAACTAGGAAAATTTTATTGACTTAACCTGCCTTTTAATGATATAAAGTTGGCCTATAAGTTTGGATTTTTTTAAGCTTTTTCCCCTTTTTATTTTTTAACCTTAAACCTTAGAGTGTCAAGTCTTATCATTTTTGTTTTTTCTGGAGGTTGTCTTTCAAGACTCAAACATGGATTGTTCTCTTATTCTTTAATAAAAGGGGAATGGTTGTTGAAACTTTAGCAAAACATCTTCCATAGATATTTGGTTAGATGTTTGTTCAAAGCTATTTTGTATTTTATTAATATACTCCTAGCTCCTAAGATCTATCTACACAAGGAAATTTAAAAAAAAATCCTATGCTTGCTAATACTGACATTGATATCATCAATGAGCTGGTTAGCAACTTTTAGAAACATTTTATTGTGTAGATCAGACCGCTGAAGTTGGGCATTTTGAGGCAGGGAAAATTGGGCACAAGTCTATTCTCTTGAGTTTCCTTTCAACTGGCATGCCTAAGCTCCTTCTAGAAAATTCTTAGTCAGTTGCTAAGTGTGCCAGAAATAAGAGTTTCTCTATTAATAGCTTCTGTACAAATCACAAATATTAATTCTCTACAAGATGAAATTTTCAAGATGGAAATAAAACAAAAAAATGCCTTGAATAAAAATGTCTCTGTCAATCAGCATTCATTTCTTTGGTCAATGTGGTAATCCTACTAATTCTGTAGTCAGCTGCATAGTCTTGCAAAAGAAGCAGATATGAATTTCAAGTGTAAAAAAAAAAAAAAGGCAAAAAGAATAAAAATACTCCATAGATCTCTTCTGTACAATATAAGCAACAAAGAGCTCACACTATATTTTCCCCATTGCAGTTCATCTCTAAAACCATTAGGTGCTAAG
The DNA here is from genome assembly GCF_013100865.1 of Trachemys scripta elegans. Classification (NCBI taxonomy): domain Eukaryota; kingdom Metazoa; phylum Chordata; order Testudines; family Emydidae; genus Trachemys; species Trachemys scripta. The sequence continues at coordinate 196,873,170 of NC_048299.1, forward strand.
TTACCCCAGTGATAGTCATCTTAAAAATAAGATAGAACAAGATCTAAGAGAAAAATTAGTCATATTTACAACATAAACTCGTGCAGAGGAGTCATCTCATTGCCACATTGTAGGCAAATGAGTCCTTATTTGTGCTAAGAATCAAATAAGTCATCGAGAAAGTTGTCAGAACAGAAGACGGTCACAACTGGGCACTGCTAGCATAAGCCTGGTCTCCTGAATTATGTTTCCACTGTCACTCAGTTGCTGTGGTCTTATGTATACTAGAGAAATTTGATTTCTGGTTCTTCCTAGCATGGCATACCTGTAACCCACCTCATGTCCCCCCACCCACAAGTGTTTGAAGTGGTGCACAGGAGTTCCAAGCACTTTTTTGAACTAACTTTTTTTGAGCAATGTGAACCATTGTGTGGTCTTCCACTATACCAATCTCTACCTTTGCAATGTATGCATGGACAGAGATTGCTGCAGCCCCTTAAAAGCAAAAAAATGCTACCATTCCACAGGGTATTGGTCACTGCTTAGGCAGCCTGTCTGATATGCATTCTGAACTCTGCTACATAGGGATCAAGTTTTCTGGAAGCTACTTTCCTATTCAAATAGCACTGTGCCCAACTTGGAGCTCAATTGTGCGCTACTTGATTCTGTTACTAGCACGTCTTGGAAGATACCAAACATGGGTGCTGCCATCTGGCCTGAGGCTGACATGGGCACTGGAGACCATACGCAGGGGCAGCTGCACTTGTTCATTCATAGTATTTTAATGTATGACTGGCTGAACTGGTCATCAGATGGGGTACATCTATATTTGAGCTGGCCGGTGTGATTCCCAGCTTGTGTAGATGTAGCCATGCTAACTGCTTATGAGCGAGTGCCTCAAAATATGTGTCTGTGGCAGTTGAGGCTAGCCACCCAGGGACTCAGGTGGGATTGTATTTGGGGCAGCTAGGCTGAGCCACTGCCTGTGTTGCTGCTGACACACTATTTTTAGGTGGTAGCTCAAGCAGAGATAGTGGGGGTTACATCTGTGTGAGCTGGGAAGTGTAGATGTACACTTAGAGGGGAGAAGTAGTGCCAAGAGAAGACAAAGAGCCTGGAAGGCCTGTATAACAAGACATGGAAGAATAACAGTCGGTCCTTTTCAGGGCAGAAAACGTGCCTCTTGCACAGTGATCTGGATCAAAGCCTGAAGGCTCACCCTTCCACATAATTAAAGGTGCTTCTGGGTAGCACAGAGTCCATACAGTGCAGTCAATCAGGACAAGGAGACAAACAAAGAGATCTTGTATACATTTGCAGGATATACAATCTACAGACAGCAGTTGAGCCAATACAGAAGGAGGAATTGGAAGGTGAGGGGTCATCTAAAGAAATTGGCTGATTTTGCAGTCTTGATTGTTGGAAAAAGAGTTTCCCGGGTTCTTAGAAAAGCCACCAGTAGGATTAATAAAAGGAAAGAGATAGACACTTTCACTGTTGTGTAATGCTACCACTTCAGTTCCACCAGCAACCTTCTCTTTCTCAGTCTTTCTGTCTCCATCTCTTTGCTGCACAAGTGCAGCTACCAAGTTCCTCCATAGGTCAACCCAGTTCAGTTCCCTAATACATCCCCTGAGTTGACATTCCCCTTGAAGCATCCTGTGCTGGCAGGTACATGAACCACTGCTCCTGGTTAAGATAAAAATGTTCAGCTTGGCATGTGCAGCATCAGCTTCAGCTCTATCAGATGGGTGAACTCAAAATAGCAGTGGGGGGAAATTACAAACTGCAATATAAAAAAAGGCAAAAAATAAGAACTTTATTGCAAATCACATGTTGGGCACTACAGCAAAAGCATAGAGCATTTTATATATTACAATGTAGCTATAATGGCATATATGCCAGACAGGGAACTTAACTAGCATTCTGCTCATATTTAGATGAAGTGGCATTTAGCTTTGCCTTGTGATTCAGTGCATGGAAACCGCTCTAGGCATATTTTGCCCGCAAAGTGATGTACAGATAACACAAACTATGAAAGTTGGGGGAAAACACTGCTTATCATGACCATTGCCTGACATTAAATACATTACTAGAAATCTAGTGGAGATTCCCGTTAATTTTATTTCTTATTTTTCCCCGGCCCTTGGGAGTTATATAGGAAAAAAATCAAAACAATGCTCCAGCCTTGCAATCCAATTTTGGGACAATCCATCGTAGTCTTCTCAATCTTTCCCCTCAGTTCCTTGAAAATTGCCTTTTCCCCTTGTTGCGACCCTCCACAAAAGGTTGGGTTTTTTGTTTTTGTTTGCCTGCAATAGATAGCCATTGCAAGTGCCCTTGCTTCCTCTTTCCATTCTGCATTAATATAACATCTCCATCCTTATTCTTGGAAATCAAGTGTGTGAATTTAATATGTCCTTTCCAGCTCTAGTCCAAAGAGAGAGATCCTTGTAAAATGTCACTGTAATCTGAAACTGAACTGAAATTGTTACTTTAATTGCATTCAAGTGATGGACTGGCTATTGCTATAGCAATACTATGAACTCTTTCATTTCATTTCATTTCACTCACCAATATGGCTGCCTCTAAGTAGGTGTGATAACAAATTGGATCCACAGCAGTAGATGTCCAACAACTGAGGTTCAGGAAAACAGCAGAGCAAGGAAAATTTATTTCTGGTCATGCATAGAGACTTGGAGCCCAGGTAAAAGTCTGAACAAAATGAGACTCATTAAGAGACAGGACAGATTCCAGCAGGAAACCAGAAATGATGCTTACTATTTCTGGAATAAGGAGATAAGAAAGAATAAGCAGTTCCAATGGGATATTTTCAATGAATAGATAAGGGCACAGGAAAAAAAGAACAGGTTGGCCTAATACAACAGGACAATGTTACTTAGATTGGCTTTCCCCCTACTTGGGCTCCCTTAGTCATTCCCTAGACTTCCACTCCTTCCTAGGTCATGGAATGGAAAACAGGAATCCCAATTAGATGGATTTGAGAAATTTAATTTCTATATTGGTCTTTGTAGAGTGTACAGGTTAACTGATTTCTGTTACAGCTGGTATTCAATCTTATGTTTAATAACAAAGTTTCTGGGAAATATGGCACCGTGCACTTATCACATCATAGTGTTTATGATCAAGACACCATCATTTAACTACTCCATATACTTCCTCACCAAAACTAATACAAACTACTAGTAAAGCATAAGATAAATGCATAAAACCATTATTACCAAAGCACATAAAGGCTCTTCATAGCAGCAACTCCCAGTTGTTATGCTATCAATAAAATAAAAATTTGCTCCTCCATAAACTCCTTCACTATGCAAAGCAAGAGAAATAGACAATTAACAAAAGTTTATACAGAATACACAAAGAGGAAATCCAGCATCACTAGAAACGATTAAATAAAACCAAGAAACATTTACTTCACTGCTCCAGCCCCATTTCTCACCATTGTTTTGAAAGTTTGTGCACAACTCGGGCAAACACAAACTATAGCACATGCTAATGTAAGTAACAGCTTTGGGTGCAACAGTTGTCAAGCTGTGCATCGATTGCTGGAAGTCAGAGTGCCTCCTCTGATTTCATGTTACATTAGATGCTTGTTTGCAGCAACACCTTATAAGAGCAATCACCACTTACGAGAAACATTTACCCTCGGAACACTTTCCCTACCGTGAATTGTCCAGTCATAACAGCAACATATCCACCGCATAAGAGCACCATTTGTGATGTCACATCTGGGGCGGAGCTTGGTGGGCCATGTAGAGGTGTTCCCCCATAAACTGAATCTTCAGCATAGCTCAAGGGCACACAGCTTTGTCCATTTGCCCTGTCTGACTGAGCCTGCATGGAGGCCATGTGTAGGGGGGAGTTTGGGAGGAGGGTCTGGAAGAGAGGGCTTTTTCAGTGGTGGGGTCGGGTCAGAGAAGCAGTAGAGGTGCATCTGGAAAGGTTCCGCCATCCTTCCTCAATATCTGGCTTGCAGGTGGTGGTGGTTGCTATTTTGCAGAGGGGAGTATTGGGAACCCCCTTGGGCACTGAGCTGTCCCCACTATCTCAGTTGCTGGTAGCAGGATGTGGATGTGCTATTTTGCAATGGGGGATCAGGGGACTGCACTCCTCAGGGCATTTACCTGTCCCCTTCCCCTCCCATCTTCACTGCATTTCCCCCCCTCCATGCAGGCTGTGCATGGTACCCTCCCCAGCCATCCCTCCCTTGCCAGTGTGGAGCATGAAGCTGCCACCTGGAGCATCATCAGCCTGTTCCTGGCACTCATTTTGCTGAATGGGGGCTCCCCTGCCCCATTCTCCCCTACCCTACAATTTCTTCCCACCACAACCTGGCTGACCCCCCACTTTCCAAAACACACTTAACTCTTCATATGCTTTTGGTCAGCCAACACTATAACAGCAACAGGTGCTTAGGCGCAACATAGCAAAAGAGCACCTATATGTTGCTACCAAGGAGTGTCTACTGTATTCAGGCAGATATTATAATGGCTACATTAGTCACTAAACTGTTACTGCAGGTTAACAGCCATTTCAGTTTTGCTTTCAGTTGCGCAAAAGCACGCTCCACCATTGACTTGTACCAGTTGATTAGTTACAGTCAAAGTAGCATCTCTCTGTATTTATGTAGTCTGTGGTTTCATTAACCATTGTAAAAGTGAGCATGCACAGTTTTACCCAGAATTAGTGGGGATGAAGATCCCTTTAATGTCAGTGTTTGATAGGCCTGGAGATCCTCTCTAGTCATTCTTGGGCTTGTTTTTTTGAAAGTCTAGCATCATGCACTTTGCCATATGTACACAAGCAGGAACTTTCTGCAATGATCAATTAAGACTTGTGTCAGCATTAGTAGTAGCCGGAGCCCCTGTATTTAATGGTTATGGAATTCACCCTTTACCACTGAAGTGTGCTCCAGGATCTAGCCTTTTGTTAAAATACATGTACCTAGTTTCTGTTATGGTTGAAAAGAAATGTTAGAAATGTGAACCAAGTGTATGTGAATGCACTAGAATTTACAAAAAGCCTGAAACAATACCTTTGAGAGGTGTAAACTGCCTACTTTATCTTAATGGATTGTAAATTCTGAAACCTAAAGATAATACTCTGCAGCATACTGAAAACAAAGTGCTGGGATGGTATAAAATAAACAATGTAATAATTAAATATGGGCACATCTGATGGTACTGTAGAACCTCAGTTACGAACACCAGTTACCAGCTGACCAGTCAACCACACACCTCATTTGGAACTGGAAGTACACAATCAGGCAGCAGCAAAGACAATAAATAAAATAAAAAAGCAAATACAGTACACTATTGTGTTAAATGTAAATTACTAAAAAAATAAAGGGAAAGCAGCTTGTAAAGTACTTTTCCCAATGTGGCACTTATCATGATTGGGGCATTTTTCTTCTGCATAGTAAAGTTTCAAAGCTGTATTAAGTCAATGTTCAGTTGTAAACTTTTGAAAGAACTACCATGTTTTGTTCAGTTACGAACACTTCAGAGTTACAAGCAATCTCCATTCCTGAGGTGTTTGTAGCTCTGTGGTTCTACTGTATTATTAAATTTCATATATAGTTCAATAAAACCTATATTTTAATTTAGATCAATAGAAGTATACTATATTTGAGACAGCTGTAGGGAATGAGGACACTTGCTTTTTTGTAAGCTAACAAAAGTAGAAACTTTTCAACATTAATTAGGAATATAAATGTAGGGAAATCTGATAAACTATGTACTATGATATTTAGCAATTTTTGACTCAGCTTTTTGCATTTTTTAGAAAGTTGAGGACTATAAAAGATTGACTTCAGGAAATATTTCAAAAGTTGTCTTAATTTGTCTCCATTTGAAATAGTTGTTTATGTGCATGGGTTAAAGCAATTCTGGAGTTCTCAATCTTTTTCCTTTGTGCAGATCACATTTTTATTGTGAGACTGCTTCATAATTAATCTCCCCTTCCCTTAATGATCATGCTGAACACTTATCTGGCCAAATGCAACAGCATAACATCACAGTGCTAACTATAACAGTTTGTTAAAGGAAACAAAATGTATGTAATTTTAGCTATATTTTAATGGGATGTTTTGGCTTTTGTGGGGAAAAAAATCTATTTTTACTTTTGTATGTTATTACCCCTTTCTGAAACTTGTCCTCTTCCTTTCTTTGCACCTAGTTCCCGGCCACTTTTTTGTGGGACATGCTTCCCAGCCAGCTGATCCTTTCCTCCACCTACTCTCCTGCCATACTGGCACATAGGCTCTCCTTTCTTCCCTAGATACTCACTCCCACTCTTTTCCTCTTATGTATCAACAATCCTCGCTAAAGGAGCTAGGCTAGCTCTTCCTCAGTTCCAGCTGCTTTTCTTGGCATCCAGGCTGCTCTTATTATTTATCTACTGTATCTATCTACTAGGAGCACCCAAAGGCCCCAATCAGGATAAGTGCTGTATTGGGAGAAGTACTTTACAAGCCCAAGACGTTATCCCTGTAAGCTTTTCACAACAGTGTAATTTCAGGTGACACAAATGTGTGTCTGACACAACAGGAAGGAAGATGAGAGTAACGATAATGTGTGGATTCTGGACAGAGATGGAAGCACCTGAAAAGAGCCAACTCCAGATTACCTGCCAGGTCTTTGCTCTCCAGAGCACTAGTTCCTGGACCACAGTTTAAGAACAGCTTGTTTAATTAATAAATTGGTCTAATTTTATAAGATCAATTAATGTGAAGATAAAATTTTTAAATTATTTGTGTTTGGCCTGAAGAATTACAAAATTAAAACAGAAATGGACTGATACATTTGAAAATAAATGAAAACTGTATGATGGTACCAGTAGTGTAGAACTGGACAGTGAATTTAACTATAAAGAGAAAAATGAATCTGACAATTTAGTTTCACTATCCAAGCTCAGTGAAGTGCATTAAGTCAAATAAACATTAAAAATTGTAATGGTTCTTCATCTTCTACAATAATATAAGAGTTAAAGATATACCAAGAGTTAAAGATTTTTTTTATGTGGGCAAAGTTCCCCTATACTTTCACTACCTCTTGGGGATTATGTGAACACAAAGCCAAGTAGCTTCAAATCCCTACATGTTTTATTAAATGGATTGCTTATAGTTTAGTTATGCTACCACCCCCAACAGATTACTCTAAATGAATTTGAAAAAAATCTTAATTTTCTTTTTTTAGACTGTTTGCTTAGGTTTTGAATTGCTCTTGACCCAACCAATGGAACTGGATGCCTGTTTCTCTTTTGTTACTAGTCAGTTTCACTTCATGGTTCTTATGCAATTCTGCAATATTCGATTGGAAATTTTACAGATAAGTGTTTAAAAGAGTGCACACTGGATATTTCATTGCATGGAGATGTTTTTCTTTATAAATATTTTCAAAGGATTCTTAACTCAGTTGAAGATGGTCCTGAACTCCCAAAGCGGAAGGGTTCTGAAGGGATGTACTCCTCTCTCCCCCTATTCAGCAGATGGAAGATTCCAACCTTGCAACCAGTGGTATAGTCCATCAGTGCCCTCAGCTCTCAGGGTTTTTGTTTGCTTTCTCTGCTGAGAAGAGAAATCCCTGAATGCTCCTGTTAAAGACCTAGTCAGTCAAGTTTTTGTTGTCTTTTTTGTTACCATATAGAAGTATAAGACTAAAAAGGACCTCCTCTTGATATACAATCCAGGCCACTGCTATTGCAGGAAACCCCACCATATCAACTGATCCATAAATTTATCAAGCTCTATTTTAAAACTAGTTAGGTTTGTTCCCTCTCTCCACCGGAAGACTGTTTCAGAAGCTCAGTCCTTTGATAGTTAGACACCTAATTTCCAGCCTAAATTTATCCATAGCCAATTTATACTCACTTGTGCCAGCACTGTCCTTTAGCTTACATAGCTCTTCTCCCTCCCTGCCATTTACACCCCAATGTATTTATAGAGAGCAGTCATATCGCCTCCCAGCATTCATTGAAGTCTTATTGTTGGGGAGTGGGCTCAATTGTACCAAAAGGATCTTCTTCCACATCTTTCCTGCTCAAACTTAATTGATTGTGACAGGATTGTTAGAGGTAAATCTGCTACTTATTTCCTTATTTTTCCCCTTTTATTCTTCCCTACAATATTAAGTTTATTGTTGAGTGGTGATACCATGTCAGGGGTATCAGCCAATTATAATGTACTTTTCATTCTTCCCCTAAACCCTGCTCCCCAAATGTAATCATATTGGTCATAATGCCTTAAAAGTAATTACATCTAGACATACATACTTCTATGTGCTAAACGCCCTCAATAGCAGGACAGCGTCTTCAGCAGATAAGATAGTTTACTATTTTGTCCTTTTTGTGCTCATAAAACTGAAAGCAAGGTTTTCACCCAAAGATTTTGGTGAGGGCAAGGCAACGTTTCACATACATCTTTACAAATGGGGGAAGTTTGGCAATCTACAGATTTTTGTTTTTTTGCACTTTGCACTAATTTTTCTTGCTGTGGCACAGAATATCAGGGTTGGAAGGGACCTCAGGAGGTCATCTAGTCCAACCCCCTGCTCAAAGCAAGACCTAATCCCAACTAAATCATCCCAGCCAGGGCTTTGTCAAGCCTGACCTTAAAAACCTCTAAGGAAGGAGATTCCACCACCTCCCTAGGTAACCCATTCCAGTGCTTCACCACCCTCCTAGTGAAAAAGTTTTTCCAAATATCCAACCTAAACCTTCCTCACTGCAACTTGAGACCATTACTCCTTGTTCTGTCATCTGGTACCACGGAGAACAGTCTAGATCCATCCTCTTTGGAATCCCCTTTCAGGTAGTTGAAAGCAGCTATCAAATCCCCCCTCATTCTTCTCTTCTGCAGACTAAACAATCCCAGTTCCCTCAGCCTCTCCTCATAAGTAATGTGCTCCAGCCGCCTAATCATTTTTGTTGCCCTCCGCTGGACTCTTCCAATTTTTCCACATCCTTCTTGTAGTGTGGGGCCCAAAACTGGACACAGTACTCCACGTGAGGCCTTACCAATGTCAACTAGAGGGGAATGATCACGTCCCTCGATCTGCTGGCAATGCCCCTACTTATACAGCTCAAAATGCCGTTAGCCTTCTTGGCAACAAGGTCACACTGTTGACTCATATCCAGCTTCTCATCCACTGTAACCCCTAGGTCCTTTTCTGCAGAACTGCTGCCTAGCCACTCAGTCCCTAGTCTGTAACAGTGAATGGGATTCTTCTGTCCTAAGTGCAGGACTCTGCACTTGTCCTTGTTGAACCTCATCAGATTTCTTTTGGCCCAATCCCTCTTATTTGTCTAGGTCCCTCTGACTCCTATCCCTACCCTCCAGCGTATCTACCACTCCTCCCAGTTTAGTGTCATCTGCAAACTTGCTGAGAGTGCAGTCCACGCCATCCTCCAGATCATTAATGATCTTTATATGCTTAAATGGTGCTACTATTCTCAATTTTTAAAAAAACATAATTAAAGCCATTTTAATGAGGTTAACTGTATTTTATTTTCAGACAAAATATGTTTTTATAATTTATTATATAAATGCTTAGAGGTCTGCTCGAACTCCAAATCCAGGTCCTTTGGGTGGTTCAGTCAGAGAAGTAAGACCACCAGCTGGCTCACAAGAAAAGCGTCCACTTCTGAAAAGATAAAGAGCAATCAGATTTGTTCATCAATACTCAGTATTACAGCAATCATCTTCTACCCATGAATGACACAAGTCTAACTCAATCTTTGGGCTGCCATTTTTCCTGTTTCTCTGAAGGATGAGCAGAGAGAAATGGGAGGAGGAACAACAGAATATCCGTAAAAATACTAGTGGTAAAACGAAGGCATTCAAGTAGAATGTCAAATATGGAACTTGATAACCAAAATACTTCATAGATACAAAAATTAAATCTATATGCTTAACAAAAAACCCAGGAGCCAATGGCTTTTTTACTCCAGCAATGGCAACATCTGATTATTTGTTTCAGATCCATCTTAGATTCATATATTCCAAGGCCAGAATTGACCATCATCATCATTTTGTCTGATCTCTTTGTATAGCACGGGCCATAGAACTTCCCCAAATTCTTAAAGCATATTTTTTAGAAAAACATACAATCTTGATGTAAAAACTGCCTATGTTGAAGAATCCACCATAACTGTTGGTAAATTGCTCCCATTGTTAATTACCCTCACTGTTAAAAATGTATTTCCAGTCTGAATTTGTCTAGATTCAACTTCCAACCACTGGATGTTATACCTTTCTCTACTAGACAGAAGAGCCCATTATCAAATATTTGTTCCCCATATAGGTATTTACAGATTATAATCGAGTTACTTCTTAACATACTTTGATAAGCTAAATAGATTGTTTTGAGTCCATCACTATAAGGGATGTTTTCTAACTCTTTAATCATTCTCATGGCTCTTCTCTGAATCCTCTCCAATTTATCTGCATCCTTCTTGAACTGTGGACACCAGAACTCGACATAATATTCCAGGAGTGGTCACACCAAATACAGAGGTAAAATAACCTACTAATTTGAGATTCCCGTTTATGCATCCAACAAGGATTGTATTAGCCTTTTGGCCATAGCACTGCACGGGAACGCATGATTATACATCATGATACTGTTCAGCATCAATTAGCTCCCCCATTCATATATCTTCCTATGCGTATGAAATTGTGCAGGAACAGTGGGAATTAAAAAGGAAAAGAAAAAAAGAAGTCAGTCTCTCACAAGCGTCAAATCCAGCATAGGTTTGTAGGGATCAAAAGTCTACTAGCTAGTAGTGTTTTGGGTGATTTATGCAAAAAAAAGTTTGTGATCACATTCCAGTTCCTATCAGGCATATAGCCACTTCAGACCCACCATCTCCTCAATTGGCACTTTCATTGGTAGTCTCAAACAGGCCAGGGACTGAAGAGTTCTGGACATGAAGCTTTCCTCTCACCTCCACACACAGCCTCTCCAGGTTCAGGTTTACGCATAAAGCAGGTCAATGTGGAAAAGCCTGTAATGCCTGTGCGTTCAGTGAATTAATGCCTTCAGTTCTAGAGTAATCAATCCAGTAACTTTTCCAAGAACTAGTCGCCAACATTAAAAATAGCTTCCCTTCCAAATGGATTTTCTCTCTCATTACTCACCCCAGTATTATACAAATACAATTTACCTTGGGCCAGGTTTGGGAACTCTGCCAGCCTTTAGTTCATCAATTATGTCTTCAATATCTTTTGATGTCAGATCTTCCTGTAAAATGAAAGAGACCATGCTATTAAAAGAAAATTTAAACAAAATCTATAAGCAATTGAATCAAAAGTAGTATCCACAATTCCTCAAAATAACAGTTTTTAGCTTTTAACCGAATTCTTCACTCAGTTTTGATTTCAGCACAGGTAACTATGATCCTATCAGTTAATATATGCATCCAAGTTTAAAGAAGAATTAACAAACCTAAAAGATTAGAATGTCATAAAACTTCAAATGTCACTGTTAGCTGTGTTACACAAGCAATTGTTAGTTAAAATGAACTGATTTTAAGCCATTTATGTTTCTGAACCAGCTCATAATGGCCACGTTTTAAAAGGGGCTGTGTTTGAGTACTAGGAGCTACCATGCGAGCCAGCACTCTGATCACTCTGACACCAATTAGTTGTCCCAGAGAAGGCTTAATGGTATGGGGGTAATTAAAGTTAATTACCTGATCAGGTCAGTGGAGGGGCTGGGTGAGCTAAAGAGCCAATTAGCCCATTAGCTCAAGACTGATAAAAAGGACACAGGAAGGAAGTGAGGGGGAGAGCTGAGTGAGAGCTAGCTGAGTCCAGTGTCTCAGAAATCTCTCAAGCCCTGGGGAAAGGGCTGAGAGCACAGGAAACCGCACTGTAAATAGCACTGCTGCAAGGGGCTACAGAGGTGTTGGTGAAGGGAACATAAACGGCATGGTGTGAATACACAACCAGTGAAGTTGGAATAGTTTCTGTGGTATTAGAAGGCAGGAGCAGAGGATGCCCTGTTACATGTGGGCGCTTATCCAGGTTTGTGATTCCCCCATCCATGGTGGCAGAGGATCAGACAGGGAGCCAGTGCGAGGATTCAGCATCAGGGCAATGGAGAAGAGTCTGCAATGGTTGGTAGAGCAACTAAAGGAGAAACAAGAGACCATGCACTCGTTCCAGCAATCCCATCAAATGGAAAAGCAGTTTCTCCCTGCATAGCAGGCTGAGCAGCTGAACAGCCTGCAATACAGAACCTGGTGAATCCTGTGACTGAACAGCAGTAGTTTTTGGGGGTTACCCTGTGCAAAATGGGCCCAGTGGATGACCCAGACACATTTTTAGTGACTTTTGAGAGGGTAGCAACAGGAGCCAGATGGGATAAGGGATCACAGGTCTTCTGAGTGGCAGCCTATTTATCAGGGGAAGCCTAGGCAGCCTATATGGCCCTGTGCAAGGAGCAGACCCACAACTATGATGTGGTAAAGGCTGTCATCCTGGATAGGGTAGGCCTTTTGGCAGAAAAATACAGATTTTGTGCCATTAGGTGGTCTTATGGAGTATGGCACTTAGCCTTTCTGCAAGTTAAATGACTGGGCTCCCTGCTGGCTAAGGCCAGATATTCAAGGTGTGGAGGAAAATAGCAGCAGCCCTAATATTAGAAAAATTTCTCCAGAGCTGCTTTGAAAACACATGCATTTGAGTCTGGAGGCAGCAGTCAAACTCACAGAAGAGTTCATGGAAGCGGACTTCTCCAAGAGAAATGTCCAGCCATTTCAGAGACCAGACTCAAGGAAGAAGGGGGGGCAACCTGATTATAGCATAGGCAACCATTTGTGTGGTTTGTACCAAGAGCTTCCTCTAATAAGCATAGCCTGTGACACAAACCCATGACTTAATATTCCTTTCTGCTGCCCTCTTCTCCCTCCCCTCCTGCCAAACAAAAACAAGGGGAGGGGGGAGACACACATCACTGCCTCTCATATACAGGCAGGAATTACTCAATTTACTTGTTTGGAGAGCGCACAATGTTAGTGTGGTGACAAACTACAGTAACTCCTCACTTAAAGTCATCCTGGTTAATGTTGTTACGTTGCCGATCAATTAGGGAACATGCTTGTTTAAAGTTGTGTAATGCTCCCTTCTAACGTCGTTTGGCAGCTGCCTGCTTTGTCTACTACTTGCAGGAAGAGCAGCCCCCTTGCAGCTAGCTGGTGGGGGCTTCGAACCAGGGTGGACCGACAGTCCCCCTAAGTTCCCTGTGCAGCAGCTGCCCAGCAGGCTAGCAACTGCAGCTGTCCCTCTCCCCCCACCCCACCGCCGCCATGTGCTACTCCTGCCCTCTGCCTTGGAGCTGTTCCCCGAGACTCCTGCTTGCTGTGTGTGCGGGGGTGGAGGGGAGGGAAGCGGGGGGGGCTAATGTCAGGGTGTCCCCCTGCACCCTGCTTACCCCATCTTCCATAGAGATGGGGGGGACGGGACACCACAGAGGGAGCCTGCAGCAACTGCCCTCTCAGCAAGCTGATCTAATTAACAAGGCAGTGTACTTAAAGGAGAAATGCGCGTATCTCCCTCCATTCCTGCCGCCTTGTAGAGTGAGAGAGTTAACCCTTGAGGGCTCAGGCAATTGCTAGTTCATCATTTAGCAGTAAGAGAAATAGCCCACCCTGATTCCTCCACCTCAACCAAGCTTCACAATCATCATCGCTGTGTACCAGTTTGTTTAAAACTGTTTGTTTAAAACTTATTGGAGGTGAGTTTTTAAGGGGGTGGTGGTGGTGGTGAGTGAGAGAGTGTCTTTTGTCTGGTGAAAAAAATTTCCCTGGAACGTAACCCCCTCATTTACATTAATTCTTTTGGAGAAATGGGATTCACTTAACATCATTTCGCTTAAAGTTTCATTTTTCAGGAACATAACTACAACATTAAGTGAGGAGTTACTGTATACACTTACAACTTGCTTCATAATTACAACATCTGATACTAAAAACAATGCTATGTTGCATATTTTTGATATTCAAACCATAAACTGTATAAATACAGGGATTTCTTTAAGATTTCTGTAGTCAGACAACAAACTGCTCAAAGCCCCTATGAAAAAGGCCTTGATTCAAAAATAAAGAAGGGAAGATCTGAGGCTTCCATCAGTACAGGACAGGGTTAAAGAGGCTTCGATGTTTTTTGTAACCTTAACTTGGAATGGCCTAGTTTTATAAATGTTTGGTGTTTGATATCACCAATATTCCTGCAAAACTTTTTAAGCAATTGAATCACATACGTATTTTCACCCTTAACCCCAAATTAATGGGGACTTTTGTCTGGGAATTTTTTAAGACATAGTGGGAAATAGCTGTAATGTGACTCAATTGAGGTAGACAAGGAGAATGCCATTTAAGGTTTGGAGCTTAGCTCCCTCTATCCTACAGTAAAGTGCACAAGGGTATGGTCTAGCTCTAGTACTTTTCTATGAAATCTGCCCTAAGTGTCTTAGAAAGCATACTAGATTAGGCCACAGACTTAAGAACTTGGAATGAGTGATTAGCTCCCTTCATCACATATAATGCACACTGGACAGGCCTAGGACTCTTCAAGTGTCTTTTTGTACAGCAAGCTATGAAAAGCATTCTGGGTTACACTGATCTACAGCTGCACGGCTCCTCTCCTGCAGACACTCTTAGATCAGGGGTCCAAGCACCTAGAGCCACATCAGTATCTCAAATACTTGGTCCCCCGTCACTGTACTTTGGTGTGCTTGAGTGCCTTTGGAGGCTTTTCTATCTTTCATATATCTGGGGAAGATGCATCACTCTATCATGCCTTAGGGCTTGTCTATACTTACACACTGGTTCAGTGGCTGGCAATTGAACTTCTGGGTTCGATTTATTACGTCTTGTCTGGACGCAATAAATCAAAACCAGAAGTGCTCCCCGTCGACTCCGGTAATCCTGCTCGCCGCGAGGAGTATGCGGAGTCGACGGGGGAGCCTGCCTGCCGCGTCTGGACCATGGTAAGTTCAAACTAAAGTACGTCGACTTCAGCTAAGTTATTCACGTAGCTGAAGTTGCGTACCTTAGTTCGAATTGGGGGGTTAGTGTAGACCAGGCCTTAGTCTCATCAGCATATCTGTTTGGAAAGCGCATCACCAACATGATGCCCAGGAGTACCCTACTCTTGGGCATCGTATCTGTGTAGAAATGTGTGCTGGTGGGTACACTGGGGCACAGTATCTGAACTAAAGTCATCAGCACACTGCTTAGCTTCCAGCTAAGCCCCTAAGTAACTTAACAGAGATTCTTATTTCAACTTTAACTTAAAATTTGACTGTAAAGTGCAGAAATTTGATGTGCACTAAATCTTGACTTCATGAATCCAATGAGCTTAATTATAAATTCCTTCCAGTTGTTGTTTTCAAACTAGGACTGTCTAAAGTGTCATATCAATTTTTTAAATATGATGGACCCATACAGATTTTCGTGGGGAGGGAAGGGTTTGTTTTTGGGGAAGTTTACTTAGTTCCTCTAAACTTCAGTTTTGGTAGAAAACTTTTCTGTTCTCCACTGACAAGCCTCCCTAATGATCAATTTCCACTGAGACCCATCTATGCAAGAAAAAGGCTTAGAGACATTTTAAAATAAATGAAAACTCACATCTGCAGCAGTCACTTGATTCCCTGTTTTAAGCCCAAAGCCAAATTGCTATTCTGAAATTCTTGTTTAAAATATTCATAACTTTAAATTACAGTTCAAACACCTAAACTTTGACCTTGTTCACTAGGACTAGATTAATCCAATGTTATGTTTTCTCTCTCTCCTCTTCCATTTTTATGCTTTCTAGTAACAAACAAACAAACAACCCAAGACTTCTTGGAGTCTTGATATTTTTGATGTCACAACTTACGAACCCTTGTCTGATTTACTTAAAATTGGCTAGAAAAAGTATACCATGTTCACTGAACTCAGAATAATATTTTCAACATCATTATCAACATGAGAGGGAGGAAGGGAAGGGCTCACAAAAAAAAGGGGGAAGGGGGGGAAATCTCTCTAATGGAAACTGAATTTGCTGAAGCTGCTACCACTCCAAAATATGTTTGTTTCCCTTAATTGATTATTAAAAAAAAAAAAAAAAAAAAAACCACTATCCGAGGAGAATATCACTCAGAGTGAAAGAACTTCAAAGACTGAAAAAGGATGTGATAGGTTTTTTTTTTTTAAATAAATAATAATCCCAGAGAGAACCAAATCCTCCTTCAACTAAAAGGTATCTATGAAAGTGCCCTAGTTCTAATGCCTGAATACCCCAAAATGTATTTCTATATATATTTTAATTCTTTTTCTTCATGATCCTTTTATGAAAATATGTGAACATTAAAAAAATTCCACTGGTCTCAGGAACTTTACCTACATCACAGTGTATTGATGTGTATTTTCATGTAGAGGATATCTAGAAGATGTTCCAGCTCATGAACTGTCCCTCTCCCAAAAAATGAGAGCTTCTCTTCACATTGATAAGTAAGCCTAGGGAAGTCCTGTTCCAATATCATTTTGAGAGACAAGCCACCCACAGCATAGCAATATAAACTATCAGATTAATAGGTCAATTAATAACTTATATTGAACTACTAGAATTTCATAATCTAAAACAATGACAATCATTTAGTGTAATAATTAACATACCAGTTAAACAAAACATTGTATCTTTCAAACAGAATGAAATACTTACATAATAATTATCATTTATTTGCACCATCGGTGCATTTACGCAAGCGCCTAAACATTCAACTTCTACCAGTGTGAAAAGTTTATCAGGTGTTGTTTCCCCAACTTGTATACCTACAGTAATAAGGAATATTAGGTTAAGTGGTGATTATATAATACGTTTAAAGCAAAATCTTAAATATTTCACAGCTAATCTATTACTGTTATTTCACTTCATGTTGTAAAACATTTGTATCTTATTTTTACATGATTTGGACCATTTTCCTAATGTCAACACTTAAACAGCTCCAAGACGCTTCTCATGAAGTAAAAAAAAGCTTCATAAACTGAAACCCCTCAGATACATTTTAAAAATTGATTTACAGACCTGCTTTCTATTTCATAAAAACATTTTCTAAACCAATTATAGGTATTATTAATTGTAGACTACTATTCTATTTTTAGGAAACAATGCAATAGGAGAAGTAACTATAGAAGGAATTATATATTACAGCAGCATGGTGGTCAGAACCTTGTAGATTCAGGCATTAAGGCCCCAATCCTGCTAAGAGTTGTGCATGAGCTTAACTTAAATTCCCTAAGTAGTGCTGTTGATATGCATAACCAGTGCTAGGTCAATTAGAATACTGTCATTAATTTAAAAAGGATCAGTATTGGGCATAAATTATCAATGGGTTAATAATTATTACAAAGAAACTATGCAAATAAAATTGGATGAATAATAGCAGCTGGGAAGAAACAAAAGAGATCACAATTTTGTGAATATGGTCAATTTCTGTAAGGACAGCTGTAGCAGTGAAATGTATTTCATTTCAAACTATATTCCCTGGAACAGCTTCATGAAATACTTTCTCATGTGGCTCCCAGGGGACTACAAAGAGCACTCCATACCATATTTTATCCCAACAAATTCCATTTTGATAGGTTACAAACAAGGAATGTCATCTTAATGTCAGATCCACACAATTATATCAGCCAGGTAGACTTTGAGTCAATATTTAAGGAACTAACTTTTTTAAATATTAAAAGATCCAAAATTACTAAGTATTACAAAGATTATATTCCATACCAGGATAATGAAAACAGTCTGCGTAGCAGTTATGTTAAATTCAGCTACACTAGTCCTAAAAGCATATAGCATATATTCAGGGACATTATAGCAAGCCTGTCAAAAGTTTTATTATTTATCAAGAAGCATTCATGATATTGTGTGTACATATGCAAAAGCACCACATACAAGGCAAAACAACTGGAAGAAGTCATGTGTACTCCAGGAGACTGCACTGGCTTCCTACTTGTTTCCTGGTGAAATTCTAGTTATTGGTTTTAACCTGTAAAGTCCTTCATTATTTGGGAGCTGGGTACCTTAAAAACTGCCTATGTTTTAAAAAGTGACACCAAAGATTGGTTGAGATTCTTGAGCTGCAAGTGCTTAGATATGATCACTTGTGGCTAGAGACAGACCATCCAACTGGACAGCCTTCGACCCTTCTTCCCCGACTTAACAAGCCAAAGGTTTTTAGTGGGAGTTACCTTCAGGACACTTTACAATTCCTAGCTGTTTTGATTGTTTGATGGGGGAGCCCTTCTGGCTGCACTGGCTACCCTTTTTAGCAGCTATTTAGTTGCTGGCATTTGTACTGTAATTTATAGTAAGTAATATACATAGTGTTTGAGAAGTGTAATGTACTAATGTGAACAGTTACAATAACAATGTTAGACAATCACTTCACTGATTTCCAGATTTTCCTATCTGTGCAACCTTAATATTAAAATCGTAGCTATTTTTAATTCAATTTCCTTGTTTAAAACAATTAAGAGGGGAAGAAATCACTTGTGCTTAATAGCAGCACTACTAAAATGGTCCCCATTAGACTGAAGTTCACAGCATGGAGTGTTAATTTCACCCCTTTTCCTGTGTTTTAGTTTGGTTGCAGAAAATTCTCTTACATTTTGGGGTTACTTATCTTTGCTACAGAAAACCCCCCAACTTTTCATGAAAACTTAGAATTTGTGGAATATCGTAGAATATAGGAAATATTACAAACACCCTAAAATTGAGGAATAAAAATGTTTTACGCAGCTTCAGTTTTTTTCTTGTCCTTAATGTTAAGACAATTATTTTAGAGAATGGAACTGGGTGTTAAAGCAAGTCATTTACAATCTCTCTCACATCAGTTTTCCCACTGAAAGCATTAAAGTGGCAGTCCCTGTTCCTACTAGACTATGGAGGGAGAATGTGCACTGTGAGGTCACAAATGCTTGGGGCTTCTTTAGGCTCTGCTAAAATTCTTAGCAGATGCCCATGGAGCATATTTAGAAGTGTTTTTTCCCAAATAACTTTAGTTTCCCCCCTCCTACTCCCTTCAAACCAAGAAAAGGCATTAGTTCTCAATGAGTACTGTGTTGTCACGATTTAAACTTTAGACATCAAAAAAATTTGAACTTAAAAAATTTTAACACTGGAAAAAAACATTTTTTACTCTCCTTTAAAACGGATACTGGGATTTTGTTCAAACTTTCAAAAAAATTCACCTTTGGACAGAGACCAAGCATGGAAAATTTCAGCCAAAAAGTGCATGTTTTGGAAATCTGCATGCATAATAAAAGGTTATAATAAACTGTTTACTGCCTTAATTATAGTGGTTTGTACCAAGAGCTTCCTCTAATAAGCATAGCCTGTGACACAAACCCATGACTTAATATTCCTTTCTGCTGCCCTCTTCTCCCTCCCCTCCTGCCAAACAAAAACAAGGGGAGGGGGGCGACACACATCACTGCCTCTCATATACAGGCAGGAATTACTCAATTTACTTTACTATTAAGGATTTATAAGTTACATTCCCATTATCCCATTTAAGTTAAACAAAGATTAGGGTAACACTCACAGCAAATGTCTCTTCCCCACACACTGATCCATGTGTTGCAATATTAAATATATGCATCTAAGATATGCAATATTAAAGATATGCTGAAGGGAACCTGACTAGCTGAGTAGACTGTTGTATGTCTGGTAGTCTTGCTCTAAGATACATTACTAGAAAAAAATAAAGGATCAAATCAACACATTTAAATCCCTATTAAGTTGGAAACAGTTATTTTTACTCAGAACTTTGAGCAAGGGCTTGCCTTCAACACCAGTTCTTGATTTCAGGTATATTCAAAAACATTTACTTGGATTACTGGAGGGAAAAAAAAATGTGGTTCACAGCTACATTAGAGAAAATAAATGGTCTCCTACATAAGCAAAACAAAAAAAACAAAAAAACAACCTTGATTTGAGACCCCCTGTTCCAATTGTTTGAGGATACTGACACAAGAGAACATGCCTCACCCTCAAAGGGACGGGATAATCTGAATGTTCTCAGGTCCCCAAAATTCACCTTATAACTTCTAAAAAGGACAGATTTATTATCTGACAAATTGTCTATAAAAACATCAATGGGCACTGTTAACCAATAGTTTACCCCCCAACCATCACACTTATCTCATTCTGCTATTAAATATACTTATTCTTTTTATTTCAAATCTAAAGTTTTTCAAATTTAGACTTCAAAGAATTAACTTATGAATTTAAGTATATTTTCTTTTTGTATCGTCACCACCATATCAATTCCTTGTTTAGAAAGCTTTTGTTGGATAGGTGAAATGTTAAATATTGTAAGCCTGTAAAAGCACAAATAGTTATAGAAAACATAATATTAATTTGCATCATACCAAGCTTCTTCTGAATGGCCTCTAGTATGCCATCAGAGTCTCTCAGCATGCAAGGTGTAGTTGTGCAGATCTGAATATGATATTTTCCAACAGGCTTCCGATTATACATTGTATAGAAAGTTGCTACTTCATATACTCTCATGGGAGGCATCTGTAAAACTTCAGCAACCTATAGGATGGGGAAGAAATTTTTTTTCTAATTTTTATTTTTGTAGGGCATTACTGGAATAATTTCAGCTAAATGCAATATTTTCAAAAGCACTAATTACATTAATTCTGGTTCACAACACTGTAGTAGTATACAAACGAAAAAATACAAAAATTACTTCTGCATTCTTGTGTTCTGAAGATAGCCATAACAGATCACCACTATGACTCTCAGACCCTTGACAAGTGACAGGTTGAAATGTATATAGTTCATGTTTCTGAGCTGGCCTCACTGAACAGTGCATAGCAAGACACCAGTCTGACACACCTTTCTGTTAATATTGCTAAAACAGGTATTAGACTTGTAAACATGCATTTAGTGTTTAGATTTCATGAAATATTTGTAAATTGCTGTATATGTTATTCTCACTTATATCTGTAACCCATGCTATAAGGTAATACTTAAGTATTTGTTCTGTAACTAAAAATGTTTGTTCTGAAACTGTAAATCCAGTCAGGAAAGAAATATCACAAAGTGTGAAATACTGGTTTGCACCCATGAAGAAGTGTCATCTTCTCCCCCAAAAAAGAAGGTCTATAGACATCAGACAAGCCATTGTGGACAAAAGACTTTGTTGACTGCTTCCCTCAGAGCCCTGAAGAAGGTGTGCCCAAGCCCTCATCCCATCACAGCTTGAACACTGGGGAAGGGAATAAAAATGCCTGTGAAAGAAAATGTATTATTTCTATGGTGCTTGAACTCTGAGGATAGAGGATTTCTAAGCATAAGCAAGGAGTCCCCAGCTGTTTTTCCTGGGTTAGCTCTAAAAGATAGAGTCTGCTTACTATAGAAGTTTCTATTATCTTTCAAAATCTAACTCACTTCTGTGTGTATGCATACCTGCTTTAACACTGTAAATAACTCATTTTTTTCCTAGTTAATAAACCTTTAGTTAGTTTGTTACAGGACTGGCTATAAGCATTGTCTTTGGTGTGAGATCTAAGGTGCAAATTAACTAGTCGGTCTTTGGGACTGGGAGTAACCTGAATATTGATGTGAATTTTGGTGTAAAGCAACTATCACAAAGTCACTGCAGGCAGCGTGACAACATCAAAAATAATTCTTTGCTGGAATGAAAATTGAAAGCACTGGAGAACTTGGTCAGACTACAAATAACTGTATCATTGAATTATATTGTTTCCGAGCCTCCGTATTACAGCAAAGCTCATTTTAAGCTGGGTGCTACAAATGATCAACTAAGTGAGAAAGGACTTATAGGACCTCCATGCATAAAAACAGCTTAGTGTCACTTCATTTGGCAAACATGACTGAGAAAATTGTAAAAACTACTAAAGCAATACGGTGATCACCTATCAAAGCCATAGGACAGTTTTTTTTGTTTTATTGTTTTTTTCTGAAATTGTTTGTTGTCCTCTCCCAGAGACATTTTGGAAAGTGTTTTTTACCTCTTAAAGGGGCATATGAGGAGACAGGAGTTGAAACAGCTACATTATTCCCAGCAAAACTCTGGGTTATTTATGAAGAAAATGTCTACATTTCCGTTACATTACTTCAGCTGAAGCTGTGCTGGGAAAGATTGTTAAAGACAACCAACACCGCTCCTCAGAAGAACATAATTAATATTAGATCGGGTCAGAAATTTGCCAAAGGAACATTTTTTCATTGGAGAATGCCAGTTCATTGAAATGTTCCACAGAAACAGTTCTATTTGGACAATGGTCCAACAGAAAGCACACAGAACCCAGCTTGCCCCAGCCTCTCTCGCACAGGGGTGAGAATCTTTGTCTGTAGATGTATTTAGACATTTGTTCACAGTGAAAACTCACCTGCAACTGGTGGGTATGTACTCACCATGGCTCAGCCAGGCCACCATTGCTACTACCCATACTCCCGTGGCTACACTGCTATTTATACTTGTGCTGCTCAAGAAGAGCTAGCATGAGTATTTGAACATAAGCAAGACAATCATACCCCTAGCTCATAGTGTAGACATAGTCTAGAGCTGCGGTTCTCAAACTTTAGCAACCCGAGGACCCCCATTTTTATTTTAAATTTTTCCCAAACCCCCAAGATCCTCACCTCCACTCCACCCCTTCCCCCCAGGCCCCACACCCCTGCCCCACCTCTACCCCCCCCCGCCTTCGCTTCCCTGCCTCTTTCTGCCCCCTCCCCCGAGTGCACCCCATCCCTGCTCCTCTCTCTCCCTCCGAGCACCTCCTGCATGCTGCTGAACAGCTGTTCCCTGGCATGCAGGAGGTACTGGGAGGGAAGTGGAGGAGTTGATCAGCAGGACCTGCGGACTCCCTGGAGTACCCTCGCGGACCTCCAGGGGTCCGTGGACCCCAATTTGAGAAATGCTGGTCTAGAGTAGTTTCTCCCACATCCTCCAGATAAAGTATTACATTCAGCTGCACCACAGATAGGATTCTCTCCCAGCTGAAGAAAGGGAGTCTAACCAGTACTTTGTTCCTCTTTCCTTTCCCATCAGCAGTGAACAGTCCCACACCTCTTCTTCAACCTTCTTCATTAAAGGTCACAGCAAGTCTGAATAAAGTTCACTGAAGTTTTGTTTTGCGGATAATTTTGGAGTTTCTAGTATTAAGCAAGCATCATGTGCAGAGGCAGGATTCTCCTACAGGGAAATTTCTGAATTTCTGGGATCCTGTGCCAAATTTAAATTCTTGAATTAACTTATTTTAGTATTGAAATTATAATTTTCTCGTCCTATTAGTAAAGCTAAGATTTAGCTCAAAAACTAGTAACAGTAATGCTTTTAAAAAAACAGATTAAATACCTTGTTCATCGCTGATATGGGCAACCATCCATTCTGTCTCTGGGCCAGATCTAGTACTGGAATCACAGCAGCTGATCTATGTCCCTCTGGGTAGTTGTTTACTATCGCTTCTATTCTCTAGTAAAAAAAAAAAAATTGTTTACAACACTTATTTAAGATTCAGATTTGGATACTTAACATACCCTTTTCTCCATACCTTATAGTTTTCAGGTGTGAAATCAAATGGAGTATCTGGGTTATTTTCAGGAGTATCTCTGTGCTGCAAGGAAAAGGAAATAAACATATCAAAATATGATTTTAGACACACACACTTTAAGGCCAGAAGGGACCATCATGATCATCTAGTCCAGTGGTTCTTCAACTGGGGTGCACGCACCCCCGGGGGTGCAAGATGCGCCAGATTTTTTTAGAAGGTAAATCATCAAACACACAAATTAAGCACAGGCACGTAAGTACAACTACTTTGTCTAATCAAACCTATGTATTTATTAACATTATGTGTTTTTAACCATTACTGTAATATATGAACAAAAAATATATCTAGGTTTAAAGAACTGACCTACTTCAACGATTTTTGATAAGGGGTGCGAGAACATATTTTGAGAACCAAAGGGGTGCAGGCTGCAGTAAAGGTTAAGAACCACTGATCTAGTCTGATCTCCTGAACATCACAAGTTACAGAACCTCACCCACCCACTCCTGCAGTAGGCCTTAACCTCGGGCTGTGTTACTTAAGTCCTTAAATCTTGATTTAAAGACCTCAAGTTACAAGAATCCACCGTTTTCTCTGCTTCAAGATGGCAAGTGACCTCTGCCCCAGGCTGCAGAGGAAGGCAAAAACCTCCCATGTTCTCTGTCAATCTGACCCTGGGAGGAAATTCCTTCCTGACCCCAAATATGGCAATGAGATCCTGAGCATATAAGCAAGACCCATCAGACACACACACCTAGGAAAGAATTCACTGTAGTTACTCGGGGCCTTCCCTCTCTAACGACCCATCTCCAGTCATTGCAGATATTTACTCCGTTAACCTCTATGTCCATAACTACTCTTTCAAAATTTGTTTTAAGACCTTGCATACAATTGAGGTCAAACCAATGGACCTGCAGTTTCCCAGATCACTTCCCTGCCTCCCTTCCCGCCCTTCTTAAATATAGGTGATATATTTGCAGTTTTCCAAACACAGGGTACAACCCACCAAGTTTACAGATACATTAAAAACCCTTGTTATTGGGCTTGCAATTTCATGTACCAGTTCCTTTAATATTCTTGTATGGAGATTATCTGGGGACCCCCAGATATGGTCCCATTAAATCTGTTTTTAAAGAAAAATTCAGGATATTTTAATAAGGGATTCTCATTTCTATAAACACTAAACTATCTACTATTTCAGATGAGTTTGCAAGCATTTAAAATCTCACCTTGAATTTTAACTCTTACATGTCAGAAGTTGGAACTCGAATATTAAATATTAGCAGTTGAAGGAAAAATATATAACTGCACAATAGTTTCTTTTTACTCTAGACAGGAACTAATTTGGTTTTCAAAGTAAGCGATTCTGTGACAACAGTAAGGTCTGATCCATGAATCCTGGCTCTTAATCTTACCAGCATTTATTAAAAGTCATTTTATCCGGATACATTAGCCTACAGTACATAGTTTCAATACAATAATAAATAATCTGATTTGACAAAAAAATTTCAAATAAGAAAATTTCACCGTATTCCTGCAAATTCCTAAATCACTCTTAGAAAGTTATCAAAAATTAATAGTGCTACATTTAGTCTTTAATCTCAAAATGGATGTCAGATGGAATACAAAGTATTCTAATGTCCAAAAGCATACATTTATTACACCACTATGCCGTTTGCAATTTTGGGTCCAAATTGATCTTAGTTGCCCTGATTAAAATAGAAAGGTACTAAGCCTATTTTCAGTTTCTCTCAGACATAAAATTAAAAATTCCCATCTGAAGGTGTTTGCTCTTTTTGTAATATTTTATTTCTTCGCTCTAAATCTGAGAAAATTTCTGGATTTAGAAGGTTTATCACTAAGGCCCTAATTCTGCTCCTGACTACGTGGGTAGATCCCTGTACCCATGCAGGGCCCCATTAAAGTCAATGGAACTCAGCAAGGTCACAGGGTTCGGATGACACAAACTGCAGCACTGGTACCTAAAGAAGTACTTCTCTATTTTTAAACAGGAAAACCCCTTCACGCTGGATCATTTCAAGACATTAGGATGGGCATTTTTAAAAATAAAGTCTTCTGGGCATTTTAGTGTGAACTGTAAAGATTTTTTTAAATTGAAGTAAATTGCCTTTTAAGCAAAACAGACCATCCTTTATTTTAAATCATCTGAATTAAATTATGAATTTGGCCTCTGAAAAATCAGTCCAAGTAGTAACAGGTTGACCTGAAGAGCTGTGTGTAAGCGTGAAAGTTTGTCTCTCTTATCAACAGAAGTTTGTCCAATAAAAGATATTACCTAACCCGCCTTGCCTCTATTTTTCCTTTTAGATTTTTATATTTTATATTTTTTATATATAAATATAAAATAAAATAAACAATAGTGTAGAGTTGTAGGCTTGGAGCACTAAGCAATCTGAAACATGCAGACTACTAGTTCAGGTCCATTTGCCCACCAGGGTGGATAAAAATCAAGACTTCAAGATCACCATCATTTTCTATAGTTTCAGAGTTATATGCCAATGATAGTGTTTCAGTCACATCACGTACGTCACTGTAGCAAAAAGAAAAAAAAAATCTCTATCATCCAGAAACAACTATAGATAAGTTTGTTTTAAGAACCAGCAGATTACAAAAAGAGGTAACTGATGAAAAAAATCGCCTGCTTTGTTTATGCAACAAAATCTCCTTTCCATATGACTGAGAACCCTCACTTCATTAACATGGTTCAATCATTAAGACCAGGATACAGTCCACCCAACAGAGCAGATGTCCCAGGCAAACTGCTGGATAAAGTGTATGAAATAGACATTGAGTAGTGTGCAAAAGGTCTAGAGGGTAAAATTGTTAAGGTGGAGCAATGTCCACAATCTTTAGAAATCTCACATTGATACCTTCTTTGCGTTTTGTCAAATCTGTAGTGCAAGTGTTCTTAAAATGAACAATATGTGCTAGGTCATCGAAGACGGCTATAACATGAAATATATGGCATAATAAGGGTAAATCAGCAGGAGACCTACAATTCTCTGCCAAGGAGTTCAGTCACAAATTTAATTAATGCATTTTTTTTTTAAATAAGCATCATCAGCATGGAAGCATATTCTCTGGAATGGTGGCCAAAGCATGAACGGGCAAACAAATGTTTAGTATATCTGGCATGTAAATACCTTGCATGCTAGCTACAAAAGTGCCATGCAAATGCCTGTTTTCACTTTCAGGTGACATTGTAAATAAGAAGCGGGCAGCATTATCTCTAGGGTTCTACCAAATTCACGGCCTTGAAAATCATGTCACGGACCAAGAAATCTGGTCTCCTCAGGTGAAATCTGGTATTTTGTATGCTTTTACCCTATACTATACAGATTTCACGGGGGAGATCGGTGTTTCTCAAACTGGGGGTCCTGACCCAAAAGAGTTGCAGAGGGGGGTCACAAGGTTATTTTAGGGGGTCACAGTATTGCCACCAATGTTCCCTCTAATGTTTTCGATTCCATGTGCGTAATACATTTTTTTTTTATGTGCACCAAGGTAAGTGTGGATGTGTGCCACCAATAGAAAAAAAAAAACCTAGATATAATATATATATTTTAAAAGCTACGATAGGGATAATTACTCCATCCAGGACAGGTTAGGCATTTTAGAACTCACTACTCAAAGAATTAAATTTAAGTACAAGAGAAATAAAAATTATGAAATGCATAGACCAGTCAAAACACTAAAATAACACACTTTGAAAGAATAAAATTACAGAGAATATATGTGCATTGTAGGAAGTACCAAGAAGTAACAACAACACAAGTGTGAGAGAGACAGAGAGTGAGAGTGTGCGTGTGCTGGCTGCTGGGGAAATTTCTGAGAGAGACTGTGTGCCTTAAAGAGACAGCACTCACTGAAAGGCACTTTAAGGCACTCTCCTGCTCTATCCTAAATCTGAGCCCTGTCTCTGCTGCTCCTGCTCTGCGGAGATGGGGTACATGTGAAGCGGCAGGGGTGGGGGAAAAGACAGACAGAGACCATGTGAGCTGGCTGCTGGAGAAGTCTCAGATAGTGCGCTGTCTCTTTAAACAAGACACTCACCGCCCAGCGGCTGGAGTCTTCAGACCTCAAACCGCAGCAGCTGTGAGTCCTGAGCCAGGCTGTCCACTCTGCCCTGCAGATATGGGGTACGGGGCAGAGGGACACCCTGACATCAGCATCCTCCTTCCCTGCCCCCTCCCCACTCTGCACAGCTGCAGGAGCAATGTGGCTGCAAAGCAGCAGGGGGGAGGGTCACCTGAACACACGCTGCTGGATGCACACACACTCTGCTAATCAGCTGCATGTCACTTGCCTGATTTCTGCACCACTCCTGGCAGCAGCTCTGCCTTCAGAGCTGGGCTCCCAGCCAGCAGCTGTCACTCTACAGCTGCCCAGCTCTGAAGGCAGCGCCGCCACCACCAGCAGCAGAGCAGAAATAAGGGTAGTAGTGCAACAAAACCCCCAATAACCTTGTGACCCCCCCCAATCCTTTTTGGGTTAGGACCCCTACAATTACAACATCGTAAAATTGACCAAAATGGACCATGAATTTGGTAGAGCCCTAATTATCTCTTATATATGTAAACAAACTTGTTTCTCTTAGCAATTGGCTGAACAAGAAGTAGGACTGAGTAGACTTGTAGGCTATGAAGTTCTACATTGTTACATAACTGAACTCAAAAATAAAACAAAAAATTACATTTGTAAGTTGCACTTTCACAATAGAGAGCTCTACAGTACTTGTATGAAGTGAATTGTATTTCTTTTGTTTAGCAGTTTTACAGTGCATTTAATTAAAAATAATATAAAGTGAGCACTGCACATTTTGTATTCTGTGTTGTAATTGAAACCAATATATTTGAAAATGTAGAAAAGCATCCAAAATATTTAATAAATTTCAGTTGGCATTCTATTGCTTAACAGCTTGATTAAAACTGCTATTAATCGCGATTATTTTTTTAAAATTACAGTTAATTTTTTGAGTTAATCACAAGTTAACTGCAATTAAATCAACAGCCTCAGTTTTGCATTTTCTGGTGTTTGTGAGGAGACAGACTTAGGTTCTTGTTCCAACAAGACCAATATGAATGGTTTGGTTAGTGCTAGATTGTTTTTTCCTGCATACTAAATGGTCTCTTTGAAAACTTCTCATCTAGTAACAGGAGAGGTTTCTTTCTTGTTTTGTTGAAATATGCATTTGATTTCAGAGAGGGAAATGACTAAAAGGGTAATTCACCACACATCTGAAAGACCTATTTATGTTTCACATAATGCTCTCTGATCCTCTTTTCACTTAAGAGCCTGATCCAAAGCCTACTGAAGTCAGGACGGTCTTTCGATTGACATCTGGGCTTTGGATCACGTCCTTGAAGTGTACCTTGGAAGATTAAGATCTGGGTTTATGGTCTGTTGAAATCCCACCCATAACAGCTAGCAAGTTTAGAAGTGAGGCCATCTGGACACCAGTGTGCAGGAAACAGGAACTGGCAGCATGTAGTGGCATATAACCAGGTAAGACTGAGTTTTTCCCCCCATATATGAATTCATATCCAGAATATAGCAACAGAACCAACCACCCCCATGGGAGTACCATATTCACATACTCAGACTCAACTGATTTAGCCATTTTACAGTGTCTCCTTTCATAGTTTGTAGTTTCCCTATTTAAACACGTCCACAGAACAATTACATTTGCTAAATATCATGGAGACTACTTCCCCATTCAAAGTGCTACATATATAAATGCTAAAATTAACAAAACTAACGCTCTCAAAGTGCATGTTAATAGTATGTGCTCCTACTTCAATTCCGAATTATGCAAGCCCCAACTGGAATATACTTATCTGTTTACAATTAATTTCCCTTTCTGATAAGAATTATAGAAAAGGTAATCAGATATAGTAAATATACATTACTTTTAGAGAGTAGTTTATATTCAGTATACATTAGACCCATCTGTACAAATTGAAAAATAGTATAAAAAGCAAAGAGGAATACAAATTGGTTTGTTTTAGGCAGTCTCCCCCCCCTTTCATTAGATTTTTCTATATAAGGAGTCTGATTCTGCACCATTGAAGTCAATGGGAATTTTGCTATTGACTTAAATGGAAGCAGGATTGGGGCCTTAAATGAGGGTGGGGAGAGAAAACAACTTTTTTGGAAATAGCATTCAAGAATAAAGGCAGCAAACTTGATCTTGTGGGTGACAAAGCATTCAGCAGTTCTCTTACAGTTCAATTGTTATTTCTGCACTGCTGGCATTCCATGAATTTAGAGGCTGCCATTAAATCTTGGAAGAATATTTTGTTGTAAATTCTATTTTCAACTCGACAAGACATAGCATAAATACGTGCACTATTGTAACTGAGGATTTTCCTGAATTTGGGAAATTCCATCTTTGGATTTTAAGATTATATGTCAAATACACAGAAAAAATAAGAGAAGTTATAAATGACAGTAGATTTTCCCCTGGTCAGTGCAAAGATTTTGGGAGGGTGGGGGTGGGGGGGCGCAAGGTTACACACTAGAATACCAAAGGAAAATTACCTGAAGAAAAGGGACTTTGTACAAGCATATGACGGGCTCTCTGAGTTACAGAAATAGGATCCTTTTATTGTTCTTTGAAGCTTCCTCACAGAGTTCCTTACATAGCAATCTTCTGCCATTTCTAATAGGCACACCAGACATATGCCACACATCCTGGATCTACTTCTAGATCTTTGGTTTTCCTCCTAAAATGTCAGTTCTTTAATCTGTGTTTTATTTTAGGATTTTAGCCTGCTGTTTGCTTTCTTTGTTTTCCTGTTGTTCTTCTCTGACTCAGTTATTCTTGTTAACACGTTCTTAATTTCTGTTTGCAAAAAAGTCAGCTTGATTTCTAAAATCTCCATCTTTGTTTGGATTACAGTTGTTATTTCTTGGGTATCTGTCTGCTTGAAGAATCTCAAGTGGGGGGAATAATAAATGAGGATTGTATCTGCTGCCACAATCTCAGCACAGTTCTGTGCTGCAGAGCTCTGAGTGGTTACGTTAGAAGCTATACAGCACGTTAAAGCTAAAAATTTCCATTTGTTGGCTTCTTTAGCGAGCTCCCATTAATGATGTTTTGGGTGACTAAGAGGAAGAGTTTGTGTAGAATTTGAGGGAATTTTCATCAAGATCTTGCAGAGTTCCAGTCACACAGTTGTGCGGGATCGGTTTCTCTCATGGTCTCTAATCTCTTCTATTTAATAGAAATATAACATCTATCTTGGACATACACTAGCTCATTTTATCCCTGAATAAGGGCTTATTTATACCTTTTCCTAGACGCAGAATTCTGGAGAGTAAGAGTAGGCTCATCGCTGAAGCATCAGTCCCGGGAAGCAATTATGCCTGAGTGCTGGAGGGAGCATATTAGGAAGTGCCCCTTGCTATACTTGTTGAACAAGCGCAGACAGAGTTTCTTGAGTACAGCTATGCAGGTGTGTGGGAGGGGCAGGGTCATGCTTCACCCAGACACAACCTTTCTGTTTATGTAATCAGTTCCATTCTTTCCTCTGTATACCCAGTGTGACATTCTGTACCTCAAAATAGCACCCTGGAACTCCCATATTCATCACTGTGATAGGATTATGATATGTTTTGTACAATGTATGCCTTGTGAGGTATCATTTAAAAAGTCTTGATCTGTTGAAAATTACTCTTATTTAATTGTACGTACTATCATTATATGAGAAGTTATGAAGTATTGCTATGTGTGTTACTGAAATATGTGGTAAGTGTGGTAAGCCCACAACAAGCCTTTCAGTGGCAACAAAGGAGCAACTAACACTGACAAGACAGATTTACATCAGGATCAGCCAGACATGTGTTGATGACCCATCGAGAAGAATCCACTCTCCCAGAGATTCCTCAGACTGCACATACACAATGGGAGC
This sequence comes from Trachemys scripta elegans, assembly GCF_013100865.1. Taxonomy (NCBI): domain Eukaryota; kingdom Metazoa; phylum Chordata; order Testudines; family Emydidae; genus Trachemys; species Trachemys scripta. The sequence goes on from NC_048299.1 coordinate 196,904,681, forward strand.
CACCTAACCCCCACATCACAGCAAGGATCTTTCTAGAACCCGGGAGAAAGTATAAATGGAGGTCGATGACATCACCATTTGGCCTCTCTACTTCCCCATCTCAACACCTGGAAGATCATTTGGAAGACAAAGACTTTGAACTAGAGAAATTGGTCCAAGGCTGAGAAGGAAATTCAGTCTGTAATAACAACTATAAACTGCCTGGAACATCCAGTGCAGCAAGAAAAGCTGTTTGATTCAAATCTTGCTTAGTCTGCGATAGTGTAGAATTTAGACAGTGATTCTATTTTTATTTCTTATGTAACCAACTTTAACTTCCGTGCCTAACGCTTAACTTAAACCTAGCTTTCCACAGTTTTATACTTACCAGTGAGTTTGTCTAAAGTGCTTGGGCAATCTGCTTAGATTACAAAGGCTGGTATATGTCCACTTTCCTTTGACAAAGTAGCAAACTAATTAATGAGCTTTTACTGCTCAAGAGACGGCCTTGAGCAGTGTAAGATGGTACATCACTGGGGTGCAAGGCTGGGGCTGGGTAAAATTGGCTGGAGTCTCTCTGTGTATAATTCATGGGTGGCTTATAGAGCATTCATGCAACTCAACTGGGCGTGTGCCTCCACATGTTGATGGCTGAGTGATCACAGCACCTGTAGGGGTTTGCTATATGTCACTAGCACAGCACTGTGAAAGACAACCCAGGCTGACGAATTTAAGAGGACTCAGCAGTCTCATGTCACACCCAGTTTCTCATTTGTGTAGGTCTTTAAAAAGTGTTTTTCTCCCTTGACACTGTGAAAGATGGAAAACCTGATTGTAAAATAAAAATTTGCAATGGGATTACTCCTTAGAGAGTATAACACTCTAGACTACTTTTAGCCAATTTTTAAAAAATGAGTATATTTAAGTTGGTCATGTCCCTTTTAATTTCTCAAAATGGTGCAGGCCAAAGAATGCAAATAAGCACTTTCCTTCATCACATACACACTACATGTGTATATTGCCCACTGACATGCCAGCCTGGTGAGGAGGGCTTTAGACTAGGTTCAAAGGAGGCAGGTAACAAAAGCCCATAGGTAGGTATAAAAAAGGTGATCTCAATACAGAGCTAGACATTAAGAGAGGGGAATAGAAAACTACAATAGACACTTAGGAGCAACAAGATACAAAATGGTGGGGGAAATCTACTCTACATTTCAGACATCTATGCACAAATGCATGGAGTACGGGGAATAAACAGGAAGAACTGGATATATTAGTCCATAAGCTAAATTATGACTTAATTGCCATCACAGAGACCGAATGGAATAAATCTCATGATCGGAATATTGATATAAAAGGGTACAGCTTGTTCAGGAAGGACTGGCGGGGAAAAAACAGAAGGCATTACATTATACATCAAGAATATGTACACTTGTTCTAAAGTCAAGAAGGAGATGAGAGGCAGACTAACTGAGTGTGCCTGGACGAAAATTAAAATGGGGGTGAAAACAGACCCTACCATGCAGGGCCAGCTTTAGCAGGTGTAGGGCCTCACACCGGGACACGAATTGTCTCGTGCCCCTGCACCCCTCGCCCACTCCCTGCCCCATTGGATCCCTCCCCAAATCCCTGCCCTGGCTCCGCCCCCAGACCCACCCCTCCCTGCCCCATTGGATCCCTCCACAAATCCCCGCACTGGCCCCGTGTCTTCCCCAAGCACGCCGCATTCCTCCTCCGCATCCCTCCCTCCCAGGCTTGCGCTGATCAGCTGTATGGCGGCGCAAGCGCTGGAGGGAGGGGGGAGAAGCAGGACACGGCTTTTTTTTTTTTTCTTCGCTCCACCGGCAGCCCCGGACGTTGTGGGGCCCCATTCTGGGGAATCAGCTGAATCGTCTTAAAGCCGGCCCTGCTACCAGGACATTGACCCTACTACACACCACCAAACCAGGAGGAGGTAGACAAGGCATTTCTAGAACAAATAAATATCCAAAACATAAAACCTGGTAGTAATGGGGGACTTTAACTACCTGAACATCTATTGGAAAAGTAACATGGCAAAAACAAAATGTCCAATAAGTCCTGGACTATACTAGGGACAACTTTTTGTTTCAGAAGGTGGAGGAAGCAATCAAGGGGACTACCATTTTAGACTTGATTCCGACTACCAGGGAGGAACTGGTTGTGAATCTGAAGGTTGAAAGCAAGTTGATTGGAAGTGATCATGAAAGTATAAATTTCACAATTCTAAGGAAAGAAAGGAGTGAGAGCAGCAAAATAAGGACAATGGACTTTTTAAAAAAGCAGCTTTTAAACTAGCTCAGGGAACTGCCAGGTAAGGTAAAAAAGAGTTCAGGAGAGCTGGCAGTTTCTCAAGAGACAATATTAGAAGTGCAACAGCAAACAGAACCATGGCCCTCTGAACAATGAGTCCACACTATCTTCTACAAACGATTTGCCTGCAACCCCCAGCATGTCCTCAAACTTCTCCTATATCCCAAGCTCCGAAGCTCAAACAGCTGGATCTGTGCAAGAGGCTAACAGGCAACTGGAACACCCTACAGATCCAAACATTACTGCTTCCTGCTCAGTCCAAACAACAAACATACATGTGTAACAGTAACTCAAATCCAGTTGTAGCTATACCAACATCACCCCTAACACCTAATATGCCACCTGCCATTTCCCCTGCAGTACAAGCACCCCATATAGCTCCCTCAAATTCAGCAGCAGCCACGACACAAGAAAAGTCTCTCTCTCACAAGGGAACAAGTGTATGCAGCACTGAAAATGCTGAAGACTGCAGTTACGAGGCCAGAAAAGGATCCAGAGAGAATCATTGCTAAGAGCAAGGCGACATCATTCAGATTAAATTAGTGAGCATACAGGAGTCACACCAAAAGTCAATGGCACTGGAAGCATCATCTTGTTAGTGGATACAGTCTTTGAAATAAACTGCATTACTGGCCGTGGACCCAGCTCAAGTAGTACAAAACGATACCTAATGTTTCCTAAAAGATTCAGTAACAACAAACTGTGGACCAAATCAGGCATAGAATCAGGCAGCACATATAGTGTGTGTCAACTGTTCAAAATGGCATTCATATGTCAGTTTCTTTACTTTCCAGAACACGAATTGTGGCTATCCAAACTAACTGGGTTATCTGATTGCAACATGAAGATGGTGCCGAACTGACAAAGTTTTTTTTTTTTTTTTTAAGGAAGGGGGAAAAGGTTAACATTTGTTCTGTGATTCAATATGCCAGAAATAAAGACTACAACTGAAAGTTTGCTTCCCAGGTTTGGAGCAGTTCAATTCCAAGCACTGGGGAAAAGGACAATTGTAGAATCACAGTTTACCATTAAACAAAGGCATAGATTTTATTGCAGAAATATTTACATTGACATATGGGTTTAGTTTAAATATGGACACTTGCACACTACAATATTTGCAATTATTCCTATAATTTGATTGCAGTAAATCTAACTACTGCAGGTGGTAGATGTCCAGAATCTAATAGCACCCACGCTATATTTGGCTTGTCTTTGACAGGATCATAGGGGAATTTGAGAAGCTGTGTTAACTCTACTGTACTGTGGGGAAAAAAAACAAAAAAAAGCAAACTATCCCGACGCAAAAGAAAGGTAGAAACACTAGTAAGAGGCCAATACAGCTCCATCAGGGAGCTCTTTAATGGCTTGAAAATCAAAAAGGAATCACTACAAAATAACAGCACAAGCATAACAGGGACAAAATCAGAAAGCTAAAGCACAGAATGAGTTACACCTAGCAAGGGACAAAAAAGGCAATAAGAGGAGGTTCTGTAAATACATTAGAAGCTAGAGAAAGGTGAAGGAAAGTGTAGATCCTCTATTTATCAGGGAAGGAAAGCTAATAATGGACAACTCAAAAAGGCTGACATGTTTAATGCCTGCTTTGTTTCAGTCCTCACTAAAAAGGTTAATTGTAATCACATATTTACCACAATTAATATTAACAATAAGGGGGGAAAGGAACACAAGCCAAAATAAGGAAAGAACAGGTTAAAGAATATTTAGATAAGTTAGACTTATTCAAATCAGCAGCACCTGGTACTTAAGGAACTAGCTAAAACGCTAGCAGAACTGTTAGCAATTATCTTTGAGAACGCATGAAGGACCAGTGAGATCCCAGAGGACTGGAGAAGGGCAAACATGGTACCTATCTTTAAAAAGCTGGGGGGGGGGGGGGGGGAAGATCCAGGGAATTATAGACCAGTCAGCCTAATTTTGATACCTGCAAAATACTGGCAATCAATTTGTAAGCACCTAGAGGACAATAGGGTTATAAGATATAGCTAACATGGATTTGCCAAGAACAAATCATGCCAACCCAACCCTGTTTCCTTCTTTGACAGGGTTATTGGCCTAGTGGATAGCAAGGAAGCAGTAAATGTGATACATCTTGATTTTAGTAAGGCTTTTGGCACAGTCCCCACATGACTTTCTCACAGGCAAGCTACAGAAATGTGGTCTAGATGAAGTTACAAAAAAAATGGTTGAAAGACCGTACTCAAAGAGTAATTATCAATGGTTCACTGTTACATTGGGAGGACGTATCTAGTGGGGTTCTCAGGGGTCAATCCTGGGTCTGATACTATTCAGTTGTTTCATTAATGATTTGGTAATGGAGTGGAGAGTACGCTTATAAAATCTGTAGATGACACCAAGCTCAGAGGGATTGCAAGCATCTTGGAAGACAAGATTCGAATTCAAAACAAACTTTGACAAATTGGAGAATTGGTCTGAAATCAACAAGATAAAATTCAGTAGACAATGCCAAGTACTTCATTCAGGAAGGGAAAAAAAAAAATCTACAAAATGGGGAATAAGTGGCTAACTGGGTGCACTGCTGAAAACAATCTGAGGGTCACAGTAATCACAAATTAAAAAATGAAACAACAATGCGATGCCATTGCGAAAAGGCTAATATTCTGGGGTGTATTAACATGAGTGTCATATGTGAGTCACGGGAGGTAACTGTCCCATTCTGCTTGGCACTAAAGATGCCTCAGCCAGAGTACAGTGTCCAATTCTGGGCACCACACTTTAGGAAAGATGGGGACAAATTGCAGTGTCTCTAAAAGAGAGCAACTAAAATGGTGCAAGGTTTAGAAAACCCGATCTATGAGGAAAGGTTAAAAAAACTGTGCATGTTTAGTCTTGAGAAAAGACGACTGAGGTGGGACAGTCTTCAAGTAAGGACTGTTTATAAAAAGGATTGTGATGAACTGTTCTCCACGTCCACTGAAGATAGGACAAGTAGTAATATGCTTAATCTGCAGAAAGGGAGATTGAGGTTAGAGATTAGGGAAAAATACTAAATATAAAGATAGTTAAGCACTAGAATAGGCTTCTAAGGGAGGCTGTGGAATCCCCACCACTGAAGGTTTTTAAAAACAGGTTAGACAAACACCTATCAAGGATGGTCTAGATCTACTTGGTCCTGCCTCCACACAGGGAGGCTGGACATGCTGACATCTGAAGGTCCCTTCCAGCCCTACATTTCTGTGATTCTAGGTACTTGAAATGTGACAAGTAGTACAAAATAAGCAAGAAAAAAAATCTAAATAAAAATGCACAAGAAAAGACAAAGCAAACCATCTACACCGAAACTGGCATCAAAACAGAACCACCACATTGGAAGGAAAGTTAGTGTTGCTCCATAGTAAACCCCCTTCAGCTCCAAGCAGGCTTTATTGACCTTCAACACCACAAAGCAAAAGGCAGGAAAGAGGATGGAGACTAGTGATATTCCAAGAACATGATTACTTAAAACTGTGTATAGTTTTCTCTGTACAAATCAGGCAGCCAATAAGACATCCTCCTTCTGATGGTATTAAAACACCCTATATTGATTAAGAACTCAAAAAAAGTTTAACCTCAAACCAGTCAGAGCAATTGACCAATTATCTATTACGGAGATTCTCAAACTGTGGTCCGTGGACCACCAGTGGTCTGCGAGCTCCATTCAGATGGTCTGTGAATAGTTCCCTCTAAGGTGCACGCCTGGGCGGCCGCACATAAAAGAATGAAGGGCCACCCACCTAATTACTGGAACTGCACAGGTGTGGCTCCACTAATTAGATGCCTGGACCCTGGAGAAGTTGAGGTGGTGGCCTTGGGGAAAATAGTGGGCAGGTAGGAGGGGGAAGTGGGGTGAGAAGAGGGGGTGGGGGGAATTTGAGACATGCACAGCTGCGGCAGCCAGAGAAAGAGAAGGCCCTCCTTCCCAGCCCCAACTCGGGGGCTGCAGCTGCCAGGGAAGAGAGGGCACGTCCATCGCTTTAGAAAGGTAAGACTACTGATATTAAAATATGAGTTGTGTGCTTTTATTTGTAGAACAAAAAAACGTTAATTATTAAGGTTGGTTTTTTTTAAATATAGTGCTTTTATCCAAAGCGCTTTGCAATAGTTAGCTAACAGTACAAACAACATTTCAAAAGATCATTAAGTGGTCCACCGAGACTCTCAGCAATTTTCAAGTAGTCCGCAAAAAGAAAAGTTTGAGAACCACTCATCTATTAGATAAGCTCCCAATTTGTCCTTAAACACCTCATCAGTGGTTTTCAACCTTCTTTCATCTGCACACCCCTAAAAAATTTCTAATGGAAATACAGACCTCTTTGGAAATCTTATACATAGTCTACAGACCCTCAGGGGTCCATGGACCATAGGTTGAAAACTACAGCTCTATGTTAATTAATGCCTGAAAGTTATAGCTCAAAAAGCTGTTGCATAACTGAGGCAAACAAGTATATAAAATTGTATCCAAGATTCAAAGCTACTGTGAGAAAAAAGGAGCATTAAAGGACAGCAAATATTATCAAACAACTAATAAGACACAGATCCCCCAGGTTGCTATAAATTAAATTCAAATGGTGACAGATCTTGAGGATGGGTTTTTTGTTAAATTCTCCAAGCCAATTGGCTCTACACCACAGGCCTTGGCATCGCTGAAATTGTCCTCAGAACCTTCTGTGTGTGCCAGGAAACAGGGGAGCTTGTAGCTGGCTTTTGCAGCTTATCTCCCTGGCTTCCCAGGCTCTCAGCTGCTGACCTGTTCTTGAGGATGCCTAGCCTGATAGCCTTCTTCCTCTCCCCCCCTCCCGGCCCCCTCTTTGGGCATCAGCTCTCACTGCCTAGTCTCCAACCCCTTCCTGCCTCACTTCATGGAAAAGTGCAGAGAGCATGAACTGTAATCTAATTAACTCTCCCTTCGGGGAACAGCTGAAGAGAAAGAGACTGCTGCAGGGAGACCAAACAAAATGCTGGGTGCCTGGCTGCAGCAAAAGGTGAATTTTGTGGCAGAAATGCTGAATTCCACTGCATCTTGAAAAATGCTAATTGTGCAGCCTTGGAACTACAGAGCTCACAAGGCCATGAAGGATAGGAATAGGGCAGATCACACCCCTCACAGCAGTTCTCTTCAGATTCCGGCAGATGGCACTGATTCATGTGCCCCAGTTCGCATTTGAGATGCTTGCAACTATAATTACTACTATTTATATTTGTAGTGCATTTGTGACTAAAGGCCCCAGTCATGGATCCTCATTGTTCTGGGAACCACACAAACATGGGCTAGAAACATTTTTAAAATTAAAGGTTAAATTCTGGATCTCAGCTCAATGGCAAAGTGAGTTCTGTGGCAAATTCAGTAGTAGTGGAATCAATGACTATACGGGACCATATCTAAAACCTTCCTTCTCAAAGAAATCCTCATGTTCGGAGCAAAACTAACTATTCTCCAAAACCTCTTTAGAAAATGGCTGAATTGTTTTTGTTTAAAACTTTAACAGTGAAAGTTTGGTAAGGTTATAACCAAATGAAAACAGAGGTTTATGAAGTCAAGTGTTAAGCAACCTCACTTAAGGATTTAAAATTATTTAAGATAGGGAAGAGATAGCAAGGGGGAGGGGGGGGAACAGATTTTCACCCCCCAGAGCAGGGAGTTCTACTGAAAAATAAGTTTCCTTGTAAGTTTCTACTAAGGTCTGAAAGAACTGTTCTTGCCAATCAAAAGTTCATGTGTGAATAAAAACCATATTTCATCCAACCTTCAACTTTAACTTATTTATTCATTTATGTTTTCAGTATCTAGAAAAATTTCTTACCAGAAACAAGGCTCCTCCACCTCCACTGCGCACAGCTGTTTTATGCAAGTAGCGGATCTGTCTCACCTTTAAACAACATTTTGAAAGTATTAAAAACTATAGGCAAAAATGTGCTTAATTGCCATACACTGCTTTCAGTAAGAGTTTGATTTCTATATCAATCATAATAAAACACAACCAAGGGATGGAGTGGCTTATTATTTGACGAGGCAAAGTGGAGAATATTAAAGGCCTCTCCTGATATCAGGAATATCTTTGTTTATTTAACCCACCTTGGTCACTGCAGATCAAATTAGAAAGTAAACCCTGTCATCTCAAAGCCAGAATTTTACATAACTCTTCTCACGTGTAAGCACATATCAGCCAATGTACTAAATAATTTACTGCCACAACACACACTTTATAAATATACATCAGCCATATATGTTTTACAATGTATGCATAAGCTACTGTTTCAAATCTAATGCATTTAGGGAAGTTTGGAAATCCCATTAGGTGCCTATCCACATCTTTAGACACATCTTTGTAAATCTGGCCCTGGCCCTGTGTACCTTTTTCAAAAAATAAAACCTCAAAGTATCAGAGTTAGAAGTATTAGATTAGACTTTTTAAATCAGTTTGACCTAACTCTTTGATTGGTAAGCGAGAGACCATAGTAAGGGAATTAGAAGGATTATTAACCTATGTTTAGTCTTAGGTACAAGAGAACTGCATTGTTAGCAGCAACATTTGACAAAGATTTTTCCTAGTAGGAAAAAACCTTATATTTTCCAAACTTAAGTCTTAATAACCCAAGATACATATCAAGTATTCATTTCTTTAAAACTAGCCTTTTCCAGTTTGAAAGTAGAGACAGGAACTTTATAGCTCACTGATCTTAAACAAACATATAGGGAGTCACAAATTTGGCAATGTCAAGTCTGCTGAAGATCAGAGAGAGAATAAAGACATCTCCCATGTGTCTGTCATGACGGGGTAAAAAAAAGACTACACACTATCAGTCATTTTTTATAGCAAATGTAGATGTGTACAGATGAACAGTATTCTGCTTCAAGGGATATACGAACCATAAACACAAGTGATCAAAAATACAATACTCAAAAGAAAAACAAATCAACCAACGATCACTGTAGTTATATCACACATGACAGAAACCATAACTAAGAAGTGTGTGCACAGCCCCTATACACCCACCTCCACCGTATCCCCAGAGCCCCAACTCCTGAATCCCTCCTCCTCCATATCCCCCGAGCCCCTCCCCACTGAACCCCTCCTCCTCCTCCATATCCCCCGAGTCCCTCCTCCTGAATCCCTCTCCTCTCCTGACTTTAATGGGGGGAGGACCGCCCCTTTCTGTGGGGCGGGCGGTGACATGGGCCGGGCTCCCGGGGAGCTGAAGGCCGCTGTGCCCTTGCCTGCTGCCTCGGGCCCGTCTCTACCAGGGACGCCGTCTCTCGCCGCGGCGCCTTGAAGAAGGGGGGGGAAGCGGCGCCTAGGCCGCGGGTTTCCTTACCGACTGCGCGGCAGCGGCGCGAACAGGAGCAACGAGGAACATGACGCCAGCCCCCGGCCCTGCAGGCCGCAGCCCCCCTCACTGCAGCCGCCACTAGGAGCCCGCGCGCCTCCTCCCTTACCGCTCCCTCCCACTCGGCCGTCGCCGTCGGCATCAGCGCGGGAGCGCGCACGCCTCGCGTTCGGGGGCCGCGTGCTGATGCCGACGGGTCCGCGCGGGGAGAGGAAAGAAGGAAGGAACGCGCTCCACGACAGAGTCTCCTGCGCGCGCCGGCCCCTCTCTCGCGGGGCTGGGTGGGAGCGTGACGTGAGGGCAGCAGCTCGGGATCAGGAGCGATATGAACCCTTAGCGATACCACAGGCCCCGCGCACGGGCATGCTGGGTGACTGCCCGGCCTCGCTGTGGGGCGCAGCACCGTGCGCCCCAGCCTCAGCACTGTAGCTACCCGGGAGGGAAATGTTAGGCTCACAAGCATTGCCCACGGGGAGCAAAGGCAAAACACCTATTTGTTCCCTCGCACTGGCACCTCTGCTGCCAATAAAAAGATTCCCAAATCTCATTATTTTTAAACTAATCTTATTACCTTCTGGGGGGGCAGTGCTTAATTTGTGGCAGAGCAGAGTCCCGGCACCTCTAGCCCTGGCAGTTCGTGATAGCCCCGGCACCTCTGGGCTTGCCAAATCAGATTATGAAAGATTTAAATAATTGCTTGCGCCATGGCACCTCTTCCATTACAAATTAAGCACATAGGGGGGACGTGATTTTTGAATGCTTTGGGTTGGCAGTACTGCAACAGCAGCACCCACGGTGTACTAGGCAATCTACACATACAGGAAAAGGCCACATCTGATCACTGATCATTAGAGTGGCCACTCGCATTTCCAGACATTCTGGGACTGATGTGGCCCCCAACCTGTCCTGGTGTGGCATCGCACTCATTGTGCCTGCCAGGTCACATTGTGCCAGGGGAACCATTTTGAAGAGGGTAATGCCCCACCACCCCTCTCATGCCAGCAGGGGCAAAGTGGCATGCTCTTCAAAATGGTGTCCCCCATCTGATACCAGACAAAAGCACATCCAATTTTGTCTCAGTACTGGACTGGGGACAAACCATGCAAAAAAAGGACTGTCAGATTTAAAACCAGATAAGTGTCCTCCCTAGTCACAGTGTTCTCAGAGAGCTACACAAATATAGTTAAAATAAGGGGTGTGCTCTCCTGTCCCTACTGCCCTATCAGTGGCAAATCTATGGTAGAAAATGGGCACAGTCAGGGCTGATACTAGCTACCAGATTGTAAATGGGATGTGCTGGTGACATCTCCAACCCATTTGTGAGAACAGAGCTACCAAAGTGCATGCAAAATCTTCAGAAGAAGGATGTGTTTACTGAAGCAATTAAGAGGTTTGAATTTTCCTAAAGTTATGTACATCCCTGCAAAATGCAGAGAAAATTCCACAATATAATGCCCTTTTATATCCAGCTGTCCCTCAAACAGCAAAAAGTTCTGTCAAAGCCCAGAAAAATTAAACAGGGCACAAAAGAGAACACTTTTATCAGCAATATTGGTAACAATTCCCTTCCACAGCATGGATAGCACAGTGAACCTGAACCTCGTGGTTCAGGAGCTCACCACAGCCTACCAGAAAGTGCCAACACATAACTGCTGGTTCTGAAAGAGAAAGGCTACCAGATTGTTTTGCCTATGAACTCATCAGTCCTATCCTGTTGAATGCATATTGTGTATCAAACTACACAAACGAACCCGAAGATCTGTATGATCAAACAGAACCATCTATAAACATTAACTCCCCATATCACACTTTAGAGAGAAGAATAATTATTCTCTTTTTGAACAAATATACATTTGTAATCATAAAAGAGTAAAGGAAATTATATTGTAGGGACTGTGTCATTAATAACTCCCGTTTTTCCTTCTCATCTTCCTCATTAGGCAGGGCTGTGGGGATATTTGAAGCTTGAACTACAGGCATTCATATTGTTATCACCATGGGTCAGCTAAAGGCTTTGTTCAGTTGTTCTATTAATCCCTGACCCTTAATCAGCTTTCCCATTTTACATTAAAATTCACCATGTACAGCAAAAATATTTGAACTGGAGGAAATTAATCTGATTAGATAACTAAATAATTTTCTTCCTGAGACACAACATGACATTACATATGCCAACCACAATTACATCTTTATAAAGTGCCTCATTACTCAGACCTGCAGATGAGAAATGCAGATTGTTTTTCAGTGCAAAAACAACTTCACACTCTTCAGGTACTAATTAAGAAATAAGTAATTTACACTGAAAGAGTACTTGAATGTGCATATTTGCAAAGCACTAGTTAAAGATACAAATTATACTTTTCTCCCCATCTCCTCCCCAGGACCGTCCCTACCCATACACAAACTACCAAATTGCTCCAAATTTCCTGGTGCCCTATGCAGCTGCGTGCTGCATCCAGTTCTAGGGGCCAGCCCAATCTCCTGGACGGCTGAGCCAGCCCCTCATGGACTGCGCACAGCAGGGCCCAGGAAAGCTCCCTCCGCCCTGCCCCACCCCTTTCCCTCAGCCCTTGCTCCGCTCCAGCCCTGCCTCCACTCCACTCCTTCCCCCTCAAACCCTGTCACCTGAGCTATGCGTCCCGTTGGACTGCAATAGGGGTCGGGGGGCCCGCCCTGCACTCACTGGGCGGCGGGAAGTGGAGCAACCCGGTCCCAGCCCGCTCCACTGGCTCCCAGCCACACCGCTGGTGAGTGCTGAGGGGCGGTTCCCCGCCTTCCCACAAACCTGGGAGCCTGGAGAGCAGAGCAGAGCAGGCTGGGGCCGGGTCGCTCAACTTCCAGCTGCCGCATGAGTGTGGGGGGCTGGCCCTACCCCTGCTGCCTTCCTGCACTGGCTTCCAGTGGCTTCCCCAGGAATTGAAATGGGGGGGTGGGTGTTTGAATTTACAGGGTGGGTATCAGGGCCACTGAGGGGCGAGACTGTGAGGGTGAAAGTGGGCTGTATGGCACCATAGTAAAAACTGAAAAATGTTTCATGACCATTTTATTAGATTTAACTCATTTTTTAAAATCATCACACAAATTAAAGTTGGCTACTCAAGCCTTCTATGAAGCACTACATCTACATCCTTCTTGGTTTCTTGTTATAATTTTGCACAACTCTGTTAATGAGCTTCTTGAATGCAATGTGTTCATCTTTGGTGGCTTCTCGTGTGTCCGGTACTTCCATTTCTTCAATTGATATGCTCATTAGTTCATTCACATGATCAGGCAGAAGGTGACTTCTTTCAGAACACAAAATTCTACTCAGTGATTAAAAAGAACGTTCAACTGTAGCTGTTGTGACTGGGAGTAGCAAGAGATGAATTCCTATTTCTTTCATCCCAGGAAACAGAACACAAAGATCGGGTCGAGCCACTAGTGATGCTAAAAAAGAAGTTGACGTCAAATCTTCATTCATTCGTCGTATGATATTCAAATTCTCTATTCTGTCCTAATTACATGGCAGCCCCATTGCTGGTAGTGCCTCACTCCACTGAACTGTTGGTGTTTTATAGGACAGGCATCTGTAAAACCTATGTAGAGGTTGAGTAGAATCTAGAAGTCGCTGTTGTAGATTTTAAAGAATCAAGTCTGTGTACTTTTTCAGTTGTCTTAACAAACACTCCTTCACTTAAGGATTCAATATAAATGCCTTCATTAGTCAACTTCTGGACTGAAGTCTTTGCTTCTTCCAGTACTTTTTCAATGGATAGATCTGATTGATCCAAATGTAGCTTCTATTGCTGGACAAAGATCTACTACTGTTGTAGCAGATGCCTGGATGGCATTGTTTAATGACCCAAGTGGTTTCAACAGTAGACTTACGAGAGAGAGAATGGCAATAGTCTTCTCTGAACGTAGTAACAAAAGTAATCCACCAGCCTCACTACTTAGATCCATCCCATCTTGGTAGATACTTTCCAAAGCCAGTAATAACAGCTGGAGTAATTTTAAGACAACAGCCAAGGATCGCTCATGAGAAAGCCAGCGGGTTTTCCCAGGTTGGACTAATTTGAACTTCAGTCCCAGTGTGACTTCTATATGAACTTCTATATTTTCCAAGATATTCAGTCTTTTTGGACTCTTGCTGAAAAAAGAATATAATTAAGACATTAAATTTATAGCTTTTTAAATGTCTTTTGAAGATTCTGCAGCTTGTACTAGTGCTAGTTGGAGTAGATGGCCTCTGCAGTGTGTATAGGAGAGATTAGGGTTACACTTTTCTCTGAGAAAAGCTTGTACTCCACCATGTCTTCCAGAGAAGTTTGCAGCTCCATCAAATGCGCAAGCAGCCATCTCTTTGGGGTCCAATTGATAAGCAGTTAACTCTTCTAAGATGTGGGTTGTCACAGATGCAGCCGATGTGTCTTCTATAACTTGAACATCTAGAAATGCATCTACTGGCCTACCCCTGACATCAAGATAACGTACACAATGACTTAATACTTGATACCCATTTGCATCGGTACATTCATCAGCCATGTATGCAAATTTTTTGAATGTGATGAGAGAATTCTTCACTTTAACTGTTGAGTCTTTCACTGTTGCACCGCATGCTTCTAGCCAGTCAGCTGAGTTTCTTGCAGAAAGATAGTGAGCATTTGCTGGTCTTGTTCAGAACCAGTGTTCAACTTCAGGATGAACAAGTGACAATGCACTTAACATTGGCTTCCAGTTTGTAGTGTGTGGTATCTCTTGCTTAAATAGAAAGTAGGATGCCACAGCCATGTTTGTTCACATGAACTGTGTTGCGTCTCCAGCATTCTTAACAGCTTCATTAAGTACTTCTAAAATTGGCTTTGAAAGTGAGTTTATAAGGCTTTCTGCATGTTGACACACTCCAGAGGCCTGGCCTTTTGCAGCCTCTTTCATGTAGTTTGTCAGCATTGGCTTTGCTGATCGGTTTGACAAACCAAGTTCCTCCACTTTTACCAGTTATAGCATTGGAAAGCTTTCCTTCTTCGTAAGCTTTTTTGCAAGAGGTTGCACCAGTAGCCATCTTTTGTAACTTCAATAAATGGGAACACTTTGACCGACAAACATAAGGAACTGCCTTTAGGTTTTGGAGACACTGTTTCTTCAGTAGGTAGCTGTATTTGTGCTTCGGGCTGGTCGGATGTAGATATACAACTTGAACCTTCAGATGACATGTTGATATATTCTTGGTTCTTGATGTGTTCTTCACCTTGGTTAGTTTTTGAGACTTTTGAGTGGAAAAAATATTGTATTGCTTTTTGTCTTTTCATTTTCACTTTGACCTGCAACATATAAAAGAGATACGAATAAAGTAAATGTTTTTTTAGGATAATACAAATTTAACATAAGGATAATGCAAGTTACACCAAAACAGATAACAGGTCTACATTTCTAAAAAAATATAATTTAAAAACAAAATGTATTTAATTTAAATTGACTTTTGAAAAGTAAGCCCTTATGGGATAAGAGGGAAGTCCTCTCATGGATCAGTAACTGGTTGAAAGATGGGGAACAAAGGGTAGGAATAAATTATCATTTTTCAGAATGGAGAGAGATAAATAGTGGTATCCCGGAGGGGTCAGTACTGGGACCATTACTGTTCAACATATTCATAAATGATCTGGAAAAATGGGTAAACAGTGAGGTGGCAAAATTTGCAGATGATACAAAACTATTCAAGATAGTTAAGTCCCAGGCGAAGAGTTACAAAGGCATCTCACAAAACTGGGTGACTGGGCAACAAAATGGCAGATGAAATTCAATGTTGATAAATGCAAAGTAATACACATTAGAAAACAATCTCAACTATACATACAAAATGATGGAGTCTGAATTAGCTGTTAACACTCAAGAACGAGATCTTGGAGTCATTGTGGATAGGTCTCTGAAAACATCCACTCAATGTGCAGCGGCAGTCAAAAAAGCAAACAGAATGTTGGGAATTATTAAGAAAGGGATAGATAATAAGACAGAAAATATCATATTGCCTCTATGTAAATCCATGGTACGTGCACACCTTGAATACTGTGTGCAGATCTGGTCACCCCATCCCAAAAAAGATATATTGGAATTGGAAAAGGTACAGAGATGGGCAACTAAAATGATTAGGGGTATGAAACAGGAGGAGAGATTAAAATGACTGGGAATTTTCAGCTTAGAAAAGAGACGACTAAGGGGGG
>NC_048299.1:196950489-196984222 GCF_013100865.1 Trachemys scripta elegans
CCCGCCGTCGAATTGCTGCGGAAGAGCTGGACGTGCCGCCCCTCTCCATTGGCCGCCCCAAGTACCTGCTTGCTGGGCTGGTGCCTGGAGCCGGCCCTATCTGGCTAACAGAGGCTAGGGACACCATCCCTGCCCATCCTGGCTAATAGCCATTGATGGACCTATCCTCCATGAATTTATCTAGTTCTTTTTTGAACCCTGTTATAGTCATGGCCTTCACAACATCCTCTGGCAAGGAGTTCCACAGGTTGACTGTGCGTTGTGTGAAAAAATACTTCCTTTTGTTTGTTTTAAACCTGCTGCCTATTAATTTCATTTGGTGACCCCTTTGATTAGTGTTTTAATGGCGCATCTAATACAGCAATTAAATTGTTTTTCCCCTGAAAAACCATTGTGACAAGGGACCTCTTTCGCCTCGTTGGTCTCAGCAATTCGCCCTCTGGTGGTGGGGGCCTGGAGTAAATCTGTCCTACTCCGAAGGTTTTTGGTTTGGTTTATTTTTCTGTATTTATAAGGTAGGCCTTGGGTAGTAGGATGACCAGGTGTCCAGTTTTTGACTGTAACCAGGGCCGGCTCTAGGTTTTTTGCCGCCCCAAGCAAAACATTTTTTGGCTGCCCCCCCGCCAGCCCTGGGCTCTCGCCCCCCCCGCCACCCCAACCCTGGGCTCTCCCCCCCCCCGCACCTCCTGCCACCCCAGCGCTGGGTTTCCTCCCACCAGTGCTGACTCCACCCGCTCCCCACTTGCCTCCAGCCGGTCCAGCGCTGGCAGGGTCAGGGTAAGCAGCGGGGCTCCCGGGCCACGCCTCAGCCCAGGGTCCCTCCAGCCGGGGCTCCCGCCTCCAGGACCGGCCGGGACCAGGGAGAACAGAGCCAGGGACTGCCCCGGCAGGGGGCTGAGGAGCCGGGGCAGGGCAGCCCCAGAGGGAGCGGAGCCCCGGAGAGTGGGATGCGGGCCCTGCACGGCAGTGCCTCGGGCACCGGTCCCCACTATGGCCCCGCTGCTGCTGCTGCTTCTGGCTGTCCTGCCGCAGTCCCTGGGTGGTTCTGGCCGCTTCGCCCAGCCCTGGCTGCGGTGCTGGGGGGCGGCCGCCCTGCGGCACCTGCAGGCGGCTCCGTGTGCCCCGAGGGGCAGCCCCCAGCCGGAGTGTCCCAGGCTTGGAGCCCGCCCGGCCATAAGGTGCAGGCGCTGCTCCCTGACGTGAACCGCAGTGGCCCCAGGGCGCCCCCGGTGCAGGCGCGCTGCTGCTGTCAGGGCTGGCTCTAGGCTTTTGCTGCCCAAGCACCAAAAAAAAAAAAAAAAAGGCTGTCTGGAATGCCGCCCCTGAAAATGTGCCGCCCCAAGCACCTGCTAGGTTTGCTGGTGCCTGGAGCCGGCCCTGACTGGAACGCCTGATCGAAAATGGACCCTGGTGACTCTGGTCAGCACCCCTGACCAGGCTGTTCAAGGTCTGTTCGGCAGTGCTGTGGCACTAAGGCAGGCTAGTCGCTACCTGTCCTGGCACTGAGCTGTGCCCTGGAAGTGGCGAGGAGGTCCGGCTTCTAGGCAGCTCTTAGCCCCCCCCAACCCAGAGCCCCCTCCCGCCCCCCAAAGCCCCCATCCCTGGCCCCCGCCCAGAGCCCTCACCCACCCCCGCACCCCAACCCCATGCCTCAGCCCCACCCCAGAGCCTGCACCCCAGCCCAGAGCCCTCACCCCCTGCACCAGCCCAGAGCCTCCTCAGACACCCTGAACCCCTTATCCCTAGCCCCATCACAGAGGCCTCACCCCTTCCTGAACTCCAACCCCCTGACTCAAACTGCAGCCCACTCCCCCATTCTGAATCCCTCGACTCCCACCCCCCAGCCTGGAGCCCCCTCCTACACCCCAAACCCCTCATCCCCAGCCCCACCCCAGAGCCTGCACCCCCAGCCAGAGCCCTCACCCTTTCCCGCACCGCAAGCCCTTGCCCCAGCCCAGTGAAAGTGAGTGAGGGTGGGAGGAAGCAAGCCACCGAGGGAGGGGGAATGTAGTGAGCAGGTGGTGGGGCCTCAGGGAAGGGGCGGGGCTAGGGTGTTGAGTTTTGTGCGATTAGAAAGTTGGCAACCCTATTGGGTAGGCCTGAGTATTTTTCTTAAGAAAAAACAAACTCACAACCCAAAAGAAATACTGCCCTGTCTCCTCTCCAAGGCGTTGCTTTATTATACTGGCTTCTGTTTAATAGAAAGTTAACTTAATTCCTTCCCCAAATAGAAGTTAACTTGATTGTTTCTTCTATAGAGAGAACAGCCTTCCCCCTAAGAGAAGCCTTTTTTTCCCTGCTGCAGCTTGTTTCTCCCTCTCCTGCCTCTCTTGCACCGGAAGAGGGGTTTTTAAAGACCACTGTCAGCCTTTAATTGGACTCAGATATCTCTAATTAGCCTGAGGTATCCTCTTTTTAGTTCATAGGGAAAATGGCCTTCATCACTCTAGGGCTGCTATATCGGCCTTCCACTCTCTTATAGCTGTCAGGTCTGACTTTGTCACACTGTTTACTGCCATTATTGAAAGGCTGTATTTGATTGACTGGGAGAGTGGATGACAATTGTATTTCAGCTAATCCAAAAGTAAATATTCAGTAAATAATGAGCCAGATCCTATTGATCTATCTTAGGGCTTGTCTACATGGAGGGAGAGTGCACAGCAAGCCAGGGTGTACATTTACAGTGCATTTGCGTGCCATGCACTGACTAGCCATTGGCATTCTAGTACTGTGCACTAAAAGTTCTGTAGCATTAAACAGGAGTACATCAATGTGCACTGCAGAACTTTAAGTGAGCAGTAGCAGGGTCCATGTGGGGCTTATATGGCTCCCACTACTGTATTATCTGAGCACCTCACAATCTTTTATATATTTATCCTTGCATCACCTCCCTGAGCTAGGGAGGTATTATTATTCTGATTTTACAGATGGGGAACAGAGATACAGAGAAGCTAAGTGACTTGCCCAAAATCACACAAAGTCTGTAGGGTAGCAAGGAATTGAATTCTGTTCTCCTGAGTCCTGTAACCCCTAGATTATCCTTCCTCTTTCAAGTAGTGGCTGCTAGCCTAGCTCCACTTTACAGTGGTAAATGGGTATAACAAAACTCCACTCAAGTCAGTAGAGCAATACCAGCTGACACCAATGATCTGCCAAATAATTAAAATTTTCTTGTACTTCTACACATGGTTTCTGGTTAGCTGATTTGTTTTGTTTGGTGAATTTTATCAATAAAAGTGGGCAACCACTCACAAATCTTATTCACCGCTACCCTACGCTGATCCTGGCTGTGGGGCAACACTCAAGGAGTGCTGCCTCCACAGCATACTTTCCCTTTCCACCTCATCCTCATGGAACTTCCAGCCATGGGTGCTCCCCATAGTTCCTGTTCCACAGGCAAGAAGGAGGGTAAGTGGGGCAGCAAGGTGCTGCCAGGTTCTCCCAACCAAACCCATGAGGCAACGAACCTGCAGCAACTTGCATAGTAACTCAAGGACCTGAAGTCTTTCCGAGTGAGGTACCAGGTACCTGTGTTAATGGGACACATTAAATACACAGGGGATGGCCAGCAGTGTCAAATCAAGGAGTCTCAGCATGGAACCCCCTAGCTTTTGATGGATTCCCCTGAAATGTGGGCATGCAGTGGGAGCAAACTCTGCTATTTTTTCCAAGGTGTGGAGGAAGGGGCAAATCACACTTTCTCATAGGAAATTCTGTAATGGGAACTCTGCAGTTTCAAGTCTCCTAGCTAGGTTTTTCTGCATACGGAATGATTGGAGGATTATTGGATCCAATTAAAAATCGCTACAATTTACAGTTTATCTATAAAATAATTTGTACATATTTACGATCAGCCTGGAGTCACATAACTATACTCCACAAACAATAAGTCATTAACTCCTGTACTTTTCAGATCAGATTCTTAGTAGAATTAGTTGTAGATTTTGTATTTTTTGGTACTGTGCTGATATTTTGTACACAAAACAAAGCAGAAAATAAGGACACATTGTGGCATGCACATTAAGATTGCACAATACTGTATGCCTGCCTAATTCTTCACTTATTTTCCAGATGAAGCACAATGGTATGTTACATTCAGCTTCTTGTAAGGAGGACTGTTTGTAAAAGAAAGAAACAAATGTGGGGGTACTGAAAGTTAAGGGGAAAAGGAAAAAAAAACTAAATCACACTGAAGCACTGTTGTTGCTGCTTTGGAGATGAGGATTTTTATGTTGAGTACAAACTCTGAAATCTAAGGCAAAGGAAGAAAGTGGAAGGAACTGGAATTGTATGACAAAAATTACTATTCTGAAAGTGACTATTTGAAACTATCTTCTTGTGAGTGCAGTGGCGGATTATCCACTGGGCCAACAGGGCCCATGCCCAGGGGCCCCAGCCAATTGCGGCCCCCCATAAAAAATGGCCCACCCGTTCCCCGACCTGCTCCGCCCACCTGGCGCTCCTGCCGGGGAGCAGGGGAAGCCCCCTCCTCCTGGCAGGAGTGCCGGGATGGGGTGGGGTGGGGGGACTGCAGGCAGAAGGGGTGGGGAGGGGCCCCACTTGCTCCCAAGGCCCCATAAACCCCTAAATTGCCTCTGTGTGAGTGAAATATAACATCTTAACAGGCAACGGAGATGTAGAATAATTCATTACTCACGTCCTTAATGCTATTTACTTTTTTCAATGTATACAAAACGTTTAAAAACACTTATCCAGATCTCTAGATCCCTTTGCCATGTATTAAAAATACAAGCCAACTAACCTCCTCCCAAATATAGCAGCCTCTAAAAGAAAATAAAAAACCAATTAACAGAGTAGCCACAATTCCCAACACTCAGGGTACAAATCCCTGCCCTCAGTGCACACCCCTTTCCCAAAAGCCTGGGAAATGGGATCAGTTGTGCAGCATGTCCTGAAGATCAACAGATATGTGCTACTTTGGACTAAGATGGAGACAGAATCCTTAAAGTTCAGCACCTGTGAGAGAGAACCCTGTCACCAGCTCTCTTTTTAAACTCAGTGGGCTTCAGCTTGAGCACGCCTGCTGATTGTAGCTATGGCAGCATGACACCGGCATAACAATGGATTTAGGTCCCAAGTCATTCTGAACTCAGCAATCAGCTGCTGCAGGTCACAGAGCCCTAGGGCTCTGAGCACAGTGAGAAGCTTCATTAAGCAAATGAGTCACTGCATTCTGTACTAGCTTCTCTTTCCTTAACGATTGGACTTTGGTATTATTTCTCATGGACAAAATAGCAATTCCAGGCACACAGTATTCAATTTATATAATACTGGGTTTTTGAGTCAGTACTGAATCAGAGGTAAGGACTGCCATGAACTTGATTTTGGGGACTGAGGGGAAATGGGCTAGATTTTGGTTCCAAACACCCAGCCCAATATTTGTGAGTCTGGTGATTTATCAGAATATTTTTAAAGGGATTTATAATCAGGTAATTCATGAGTCGTAGTGCTTTGGACACACTGTAGATTAGGGATTTCACCTCTAAGATTTTTTTCCTAGTGTTTATATTAACGGAAAATTAATCTAAGTGCAACATATTAATCTTGTATAGAGCAAGTTATAACTGTATGCCTTCAAAAGGCCATAGATGAGGAACAACTGCAGTGTAACATTGTTACCTTATGGGAAGTCTGCAAAAGAATAGGCTACAGAGAAACATTATCTGAGGAATGCAAATGTACTTATGAATATCATAATTCATGCTCTTTGTGTTTGATTGCTGTGAGCATATTAAAATACAGCTTTTGCTCAGTTCAACTCCATAGTCGCACTCTTCCACACTGCTCTGTGTGAGACCTGGCAGGCATCCTTGGTCTCTTTCACTCTATGTCTGAGGCACTGCACATTCACCCTGGTGGTGAAAGAGAAAGGAGTCCCTCACACTGCTCAAATACAACCCCCCTGGCTAACTAAGGAATGGTGCTACCAGGCTTTAAAGGTAGTCCCAATCCCACCCACTCCTCTTTAAGGTGGAAGGGCAATAGCCACACTGCAGGGACTTACTGAAAACAATCAACAGCAGTTTTCAAATATTTAGTATTTCTTTCACTTGGAAACTGAGACAACTGGAGAGTAAAATCCCATACTGAAAGATTCAGTATAGAAACACAGTGATTAAAAATGGAGGCTTTCCTCATCAGTCTGACAATGTTCTTACCTGACCTACTTTAGGAATAGTGTTTACAAGGATGATTAACGCTTGCTGTGGAAAAAAAGTTGGCAGTTAGGTGTTAGTATTTGTGATGCTTCCAGCTCAACACTTAATACAGTGAGTCATTTTACCTACAGTATACAGTGCTGGGGCTGGTGTTGAATTGCATTCAACCTATTGCACTCAGGCAAAATCTGACATCTTCACAAGAATTCTGTGGGCCCAGTTCTCATCTCAGCTATGCCACCGCCCTTCCCAGAAAGTGGATCATCTTTCAATGAGTCATTTCTACACTGACTAGGAGCTGAGTTAGCAGCACACACTAGCTCACCCTCGAGAGGAAAAGCTCCTCTTTTTCTTTAGTTTGGTTCAGATAAGACTGAGAGAAGCTCCTAGTATTTGTTATAGGCCTAATGACCAAGTCAGCTGTGGCAAATGAAAGTGGAAGAATCTTGTGTTTGGGGTTTTATTAATTCATAGTTAAAGCTCTATAAAATTGGAAGTGCTCCAGAATGATTTCAATCTGCTATAGCTTGCTTCCATGGAAAATTGATAGTCCCCTGAAATGACTCTTTTCTAGATATACTCAGGCAGAGATATTTTTCATTCATTACCATTCATCCAATGGTGTGCTAGGTACTTCATAGACAAGATTGCAGTCTCTTCAAGGTAGGGATCTAAGGATCGGAACTGGGTCTTGGTGACTGGAAGGTTCCTCGAGTCTCTTCCGGGGCATCCCCTTCGGCAACACAGAATTGGTGCTCATGCTGAGTGGACAGATCAGTTGTCCTGGTTTGCTGCCAAGCTGCAGGGCAAGTGGTAGCTCAGGCCCTCCTGGATCTGGGCTAGGCCAGTAAGAAGTCTGTAGCCCGGGGTCCTGCCTGTGGGCTAAACCGATAAATAGTCAAGGGCAGACCCCTCAGGTGTGGGCTGAGCTAACAAATAGGTAATAGCTGAGGCCCCTCAGCCTAGGGGTTAGTGTTCGTCCAGCCCCTAAGGGAACTCGGGCCCACCCTGCTCAACTGGGTCCCAGCCCAGGGCCCTTGAAGCGATGGATGGTCCCATCGCTGGGCTGGCAGGGAAATATGAGGTTGCTGCCTCACCTCTAGGGACCAATGTCTCATTTTCCCAGGCTGCTTCTTACTGGCATCTTGTTGGGTTGTTCCATGGCCTGGTTCTCCGTCTCCACGCCGAATGGCTCCCACAGCGCTTCCTCTCTGGGTTCTGCCATCTCCTGGGGCTGCGACTGGCTGTTTCTCCAGACTGTCTTTGGAGCATCTTCATCCCCCCTATGCTGGAATGAGGCCACTCTGAAGAGTTTTTGTTGTGTCAGTGAGTGAGAATTCCAACTTAGGGCTCTCTGGGAGTGGGTGCTGGAACTGGAATTTCACCAACCTTGGAGAGAGTGCACTTGCTGCCCACTCTATGCCAGCCTAACTCTATGGGTTAGGGAGTGGATGGGTAGAGACAGGGTTCTGCCCTGAACCCATTCCCCCTGCTCTCTTCTGTGGTCAGCTAGTACCAATGGGAACACTAGGAGGGACCAGTGAGAGTGCTCTCCAATAAGATTCTGGCCAGTCCCTGCACAGGGACACAAGAGGGGGAAACGCCTTTCTCCTTGTGGACCTGCTCAGGAGCCTGTCAGAATCTGTCCCTATACAGACAACGTACGAACAAGGAAAAGCAGTGTTTGAATCCATGTCCCTCTAGTTCCACGATCTGAGCATCAGTCTGAGAACAACTCATCATTTTCAGTGAGTTAGGTGGGGCAGGGGTATGGGTGGGGGTGGGAGGGCTAACTCTTATGGCCCTCTTTAAAGAGGCGTGTTTTCAAGAGAAGCTTGAAGGAGAAGGTGGTGCTGCATCAGACTGAGTCAGAAAGGGGAAGGGGAGTGTTCCCAGTGCAGGGCCGGCTCTGGCTTTTTTGCCGCCCCAGGCAAAAAAGCCACTGGCTGCCCCCCCCCCGTGGGGGGGAGGGCGGCCGGAGCCCTGGGAGGAGGGCGGCGAGCCCCGGCCGGGGCTCGGCTCTCCCCCCGGCGGCCAGAGCGCCGGGGGCAGGGCGGCGAGAGGGCGGCGAGCCCCAGCCAGGGCTTGCCGCTCTCCCCCCGGTGGCCGGGGGGAGGGTACCAGGGCAGGAGGGCGGCCAGAGCGCCGGGGGGAGGGCGGCGAGCCTGGCCGTGGCCCCGCTCTTCCCGGGGGCTGGAGCGCCGCGCCACCCCCCCCCAGGTGCCGCCCCAAGCACAAGCTTGGCGGGCTGGTGCCTGGAGCCGGCCCTGTCCCAGTGCATGGAGCAGTATAGAAGAAACTCTGGAGATGGGAGTGGAAGAGAAAAAAAATCACAAAGGGTGTGGTTAGTCATGCACCTTTGGGGATGGGGGCCAAGGAGACAACCAGAAAGAGCTGAGAGGCAGAGTCAAAGAGTTAGAGTCAAAGCTTAAGGCCAAAAGGGACTACCAGATCTTCAAGTTTGACCTCCAGTATATCACAGGCCACCAACGCCACTCAGTCCCTGCACACTAAACCCAACAACCACAATTAGACCAAAGTATTACAGCCCACAAGAGACTACTGTGTGCCACAGGCAGAGCATAGGAGGAGTCAAGGTGCCCCAGTGCACCCACAATGGCAGGGAAATGGTAAGTGAGATATACACAGATAATCCTGGCAAGTGACCCACACCCACATGCTGCAAAGGAAGGGGGGGAAAAAAACCCAAGGTCACTGCCAATCTGACCTGGGGGAAAATTCCTTCCCAACTCCATATGTGGTGTTCACTTAAACCCTGAGCACGTGAGTCAGGGCCGCCCAGAGGATTCAGGGGTCTGGGGCAAAGCGGGGGAGAGGACATACTCACCGGGCGGTGCTCCGAATCTGCAGCGGCGGCAGCGGCGGGTCCTTCAGTCACTCCGCGTCTTCGGCAGCACTGAAGGACCCGCCACTGAAATGCCGCCGAAGACCCAGAGCGACTGAAGGACTCCCCTGCTGCCGAAATGCCAAAGACCTGGACCACCGCCAGGTAAGTAAAAAGGAGCCTCTAGCCGGGAAAGGGATTCTCAGGCAGGACTCGCGGGGCCCCTGCGGGGCCCAGGGCAAATTGCTCCACTTGCCTTCCCCTCTGGGTGGCCCTGATGTGAGTCAGAACCTGCCAGCCAAGCATTTGATGGAGAGAATGTGCAGTACTATCTCAGAATCCTGGCATTTCCCATCCAATGCCCCATTTTCAGCAGTGGCCACCCTTGATGCTTCAGAGGAAGGCGATTAAAATAAAGCCTCCCAGAATACATGGTGGGTGGGGGAATATCCCTTCCTGACCCCTGGAGATGGCCAGCTGAAACCCAGATAGTATGAGCTTTTACTAAGACAAAGACAAACTGGAAGTGAGCCCCAGAGCTGTTGAGCCCTGCCTCCCACCATCACAAGCAACTCAATCATGCAATTGGTTTCTGCTACTGGTATCCTTTTAAGTTAACCTTTTCCCACCATGCCCTTGTGCACAGCTAGAGCTTCATTTAAGGCATTTCCCTTGACTTTAAATGAATACTGTACAGCAGTGGCTCTCAACCTTTCCAGACTACTGTGCCCCTTTCAGGAGTCTGATTTGTCTGGCATAGCCCCAAGTTTCACCTCAATTAAAAACCACTTGCTTACAAAATCAGACATAAAAATACAAGAGTATCACAGCCCACTGTTACTGAAAAATTGCTGACTTTCTCATTTTTACCATAAAATTATAAAATAAATCAATTGGCATATAAATAGTGTCCTTACATTTCAGTGTGTAGCAGCGTGCAATATAAATATTGTACTTACATTTCACTTCATTGCACCGGACCCCCACCTGACCCCTTTCTGAACACTTGCAGTTGTTTTCAATTAATGCCTTTTGGCCAAGTTTACATCTGTGCAACTCCAGTGACTGTACTGGAATTGCACAGGCATAACTGAGGCTGGGGTTTGGCACTTTCTTATATAAATGTGCATAACTAAGAGAGATTTTCAATAGACCAGAAACCTAGACGCATACTTCATTGGTTTGAAATCAGTCATGGAATCAAGTAGTTTAAGAAGTTCTATGATGGAATGCCTAGGTGGTGCAACAGATTAGCACCAAGCTATAGAACAATTAATTGGCCCTGAACCACCAGGCTAGTTAAAATCCAGTCTAGGTTGGCAGAAACTAAGAGTATCACCAGGTGATAGGTGTTTAGTGGCCCATAGCAGGACTTACCCAGTCTAGGGTTGTGCCCTGCCACTGCCTCAGTTTTTCTTCCATCTCATATCAAACAAACTACCACATCTCGTATTTTGACACTAGTGCCCCCTTCTGTGTGTGGTTTGTTAGCACAGACTAACACTAAAGGCCTTCCAGCCCTCTTCCCCAGGCTCAGTCTGTCTTTCAGTGTATAATTGGCTTCAGCATGCATACAGCCCTCCCTCTAGGCTCTCAGGGCCAGATTTTTAAAGGTATTTAGGCACCTAAGGCAGCAGATAGGCACCTAAGACCACCATTTAGGCATGTTGGTATTTTTAGAACTGCTACTCAGCTGCCATCTAACCCCCAGAGGCCTCAGGCTCCCATGGCACCTGCTTTCCCACCAATTGGTGCACAAGTGCAAACATCCTAAGCATTGCCACTACCCTACGGCAAACAGCTGTAGCCTTGAGAACTGGGCTGACACCTAGGAACAGTCACAGACTCACCTTGCAGTACATCTGCTCAGCTGCACCTGCCACTCCCCAGCCCCCTTGCTGACATGGAGTTCCCTGAGTGCTTAAGTGGGTGTTTTTAACTAGGCAGAGGCATGCCTGTCTTGCTCCCAGGGTTCGATCACTGAGGCGCACTTGAATCAAGCTTAACAATGGGGGCAGCATTGTAATTGCTCAAAAGGCAGCAGTGGGAAGGGAAATGCAGAATGAGTGTGAGATAGCTATTTAGTGTGAGCCAGAGAGAGAGCAAGACAGACAAATGTTGGGCGACAGTTTTCAGTTAGACACTGATTGCTGGTAGGATAGCTGGTCAGGTACTGGGATTGGGTTAGTTACTGGGGCACTTTGAAGGGACAAGAGAAACACACAGGGACAGTTTGGTTAGTTAGATTGGGCAGAAAATTGTGGTAGGTCAGGCTGCGAGGGTTTCCTCAAGGAGGGAGAACTGAGTCAGAGCTAGGGAGTGGGGAGGGTGGGATGGGGGGAGGACACCGTGCTGCTGCATAGGGACCTGTACCTGGTAGAGAGGAAGGAGACAGCAAAGGAAGAGGGAGGAGCCCCAGCATGGGCCTGATCCCAAATTTGGGGCTGATCCTGAGTCAACGCCTGATTCTGAGGGAGAGGGGTGAAGCTCATATTCACACCCTGTACCTACTGGCTTTGCCTAGAAAGCTGTTGCTACCTAATCAGGTCTGCATACAGAAACACAAGTAAACTCAGGCCTTCATGTAAACCTCTGCAATCTGCTCAATAATGACTTCAAGTCTGTCACACAATGGTGCCATGTACTTACTGTCTCTCTGGGTGACCTGTATATTTTGGCTATGGGATTGTTCCAGAGGTTCATAGGCCAGACCATAGGAATATCCCAATCCCCTGTCTCCTACATCAGGGGTGGGCAAACTACGGCACGCATGCCGGATCTGTCCCATCAGGGCTTTGGATCCGGCCCATGGGATTGCCACCCCCATGGTGCCACAGGCCCTGTGCCGCTCCCGGAAGCAGCTGGCACCATGTCCCTGCGGCCCCTGGAGGGGGAGCGGGCAGAGGGCTCCGTGTGCTGCCTTCGCCTGCGGGTACCTCCCCCCCTGCAGCTCCCATTAGCCTGGAACGTGCGCAGATGGAGACATGGTGCCGGCCGCTTCCAGGAGCGGCGCTGGGCCAGGGCAGGCAGGGAGCCTGCCTTAGCCCCGCTGCATGCTGCTGCCACCCCGGAGCTGCTCAAGGTAAGCAGCGCCAGGCCAGAGCCTGCACCTCGAACCCCTCCTGCACCCTGCACCCCAACCCCCTGCCCTGAGCCCCCTCGTACACCCCACCCCCCTCCTCCACCCCAACCCCTTGCCCACAGCCCCTTCCTGCACTCTGCACCCCCTCCCACACCCCACACTACCTTCCGTAACCCAACCCCCTGCCCCAGTCCTATATTCATGGCCCTGCATGCAATTTCCCCACCCAGATGTGGCCCGAGGACCAGAAAGTTTGCCCACCCCGGCCTACAACCTGACACCTTACCAATAAATGTGGTGAATGGAAACAGACATTTTACTCTGCTGTACTTTGTAATCTATTAGGTTCATTTACACAGCGGGTTCTTCTGCAGATCTGAGTGGTCCACACCTCCTGCTCCCATCCACAGCTGCCTCTAGAATTGGTGCTGTAGCTACCTGCAGGTGCTGCAGGCTATCCAGGCTTAGTACCCCCTCTTTGGTAGTGATCTCCTGGAAAGCCCTCTTAGCCTTCTCATGCAGCAGCTGCCACTTCTCCTTAATGTCCTCAAGTCTTCTGCTATGGGTGGACACCGTGTTTACTGACCCCCCACCACCTCAGCTTTTTCCAATCACTTGTCCTAGGAAGCTAAGATGTTACTATCTTTCAGGAACCTGTCAGGGTTGGGGCATGCACAGCCATGAATTTGTTTATCACCTTTATCTACTCCCCTGAAAAATTTGCCTCAAAAAAAAAAAAAAAAAGTGCCTCCAACTTCCAATGGTTGACCTGCCAGTCTCTGACCCAGATGTTACCATCATGCTGGGATGCCAGGGGTACGCATCTGGCATGATGGGTTTATAATAATCTTTTGCACCATATGCTAATAAACTCATCAGCATTGCTACCTAATCCCTGCCTGATGTTAGGTTGCATACCTGCAGGTACCCAATTCACTCCATTAAAATTGGTTTGAAAATCCCACTATGTGGGTGGCACCTAAATTACACAATCCACAGCATGTGTGAGCATCACCTTGATGATAGAGTTAGGTTCCTGTATTCCCTTCCCAAACCCCTCTCCCTCCTCACCATAAGGCACGATTTATCACGTCTTTTAAAGGATAAACAAACTTGGCAGCAAGCCCAGATTTGTAGCTGGTCTCTCTAAAACATAGGGAAAAAAGCAGATTGAACACTGGATTTGGAGACTGCTTTATTTGTACCATTGGACAATGCAAGACTGCAGACATATGGGCTGGGGAGAGGGAAGGAAAAGCTGCTTTTTAGCCTATGTAGGGGGTGCCCCTCAGCTTTCAGCAAACGTGGGGACCAGGGAGGGGTATGGCTCTTGAATGTGAAGCTCTGTCTTGTAACCCAGTAACTGCGGTCTGGAGCAGGGGGCGGGAGTTGATAGCAGTTCACGTCACATGGCTTTCCACTTTGAAGCTATCCATGTGCTGCGGGTAAGGAGGGGAGACGGTTCTGCCAAGGTCTGTGCTGGGGGTGAGGTGGGGAGACGGTTCTGCCAAGCATGGATGGGGTGAGGGCACCAAGAACCCTCTGGGTCACTTTAGGAAATTCTGGTGGCTTTGAGGGATTCTCCTGTATTTTTCCCCATCAGCATGTCCTCTAATGGTAAGACTAGCTTGAGAGGGAGACCACCCCTTCCATTCCTGTAGCAACCCAGGCTCCACTAAGCACTCAGGTATATCCAGAGCATAAATCCGGGGTTCCCGCCCCCCATGCTAGTTGGTGTAAGATATTCTTTATGTGCTTGGGATGTTGTTAAAACTGACTTCCTCCAGGGGTGCCTTTGCAGGGAAGCCTTTGAGTCTAGGGATGGCAGGGCTGGGATTAGCATGTGCCTGCTCTCCATGGAGGGATGCTTCTCCCCACTTTTGCTCCTCCCTCAGCCCTTCCAGAGCAATGACCTGTGCAAGTATCACAGCACGGTGGGAGATTTGACTCACCCTTCTCTGTCCGGCGCCTATTCTATGGTGGTGTCCAGGATAGGTTGACCAGACAGCAAATGTGAAAAATTGGGACGGGGGGTGGGGGGTAGTAGGAGCCTACATAAGAAAAAGACCCAAAAATCAGGACTGTCCCTATAAAATCGGGACATCTGGTCACCCTAGTCCAGGAGCAGGGTAGCAAAGTGCATCCTATACAACAGCCCAGGGTCTCTGGAGCACTAAGGAGGCGGGGGAGAAACAACTGCAGACAGAGGAGAGTACAACTTT
Source organism: Trachemys scripta elegans (assembly GCF_013100865.1). Lineage (NCBI taxonomy): Eukaryota > Metazoa > Chordata > Testudines > Emydidae > Trachemys > Trachemys scripta. Next base: position 196,964,818 of record NC_048299.1, read on the forward strand.
CTCTTATCTAGCATTGCACTAGATAGTGGAAATGTCCTTGTGAAATGTAAGGGCTACTACAGTTGAAGAGAGCAATGGAATATACAGTGATTGTTTCAGGGAGACAGCCAGGTGTAGAAGTTAGTCACTTTTCAAGGGGACCTTGCCTGTGTAAAATCTCCAGTCAAGCACGGCAGAACTCATCCCAGTTTTCTAAGACTCCCCTATACAGGCACTCACATGACCCTCACAGGGTAATTTAGGAGGTAGATGCCTACCAGCCCCTGCATCTGTTCTGAAAATCCCACTCAGAGAGTTCAGCTATGCAGCACTCAGCTGGACAGCACCTTTAAAAATCTGACCCATAATCCTTTGCAGCAACTGAGCTGGAGCTTCTTACTCAGTAGGCTCTTGTTCCCTGCAGGTCCCTCAGCTAAACTCACCCCTCAACAGGCTCCTGCTTCTTGCAGAAACATCTCCCAGGCCTTCCAGCTGGGAACTCTGAAAAGCTATCACCTGCCCTTTTCCCAGCAGACTCCCTCCCCAAATGCTCTTTTCTGGCTAGCACCTCCTCCCTGCTAGCTTATCAGACCCTCTGCCTGAGAACTAAGGAAAAACTCTCTCTGGATTAACTCAAGTTGCCCTTATATTTCCCAGCAAGCCTGGTTCTAAGTCACATGTGCCCATCACATGACTGCTAGACTTATTCCCTTCACCTGGAGAGGTGAGCTACACCTGGCACAGGTGATTCTGAGCCCCAATCCTCTTAAAGAGCTAGCTCACATTGTGACATGGTCTACATGAAATGTATTTTATGGTCTCAGTCCCAGTTTCCTACATCATCAAATCACAACCAGAATTGGCACTTTTTAAAAACAAAAAACAGTTTCACCAGTAAGTGGCTAAGGCATGAATGGGCCATTTTGAAGAAACTCCCAGGGTTACGAGACAGCATAGAAAGGCCTACCACTGTTGTCTGTGCTGTTACTATTGTGACGGAGCTGAGGTTTTAATCCAGATCTCTCCCAAAGTTCATGTGTGTGTTCAGACACTGGGTTCCATCTCAGGCCTATTAAGAAATGGTCAGAAGCTGTGAGGTTTGGATCTGACTTTTAGGTTCTCTAGCTTTCAATACAGAGCCTTTCGTTAGAGCTAAATTAATGCGAAAAATAGGTTTTACAAGTCCATGTTCTATGACTACTGCTTCTTTAGGTGCAGAGCACACAGATGCTCAAATAAGGCAGTTTAGTATGACAACTTCAGTCAGCCTCAGCACAGCTTTGGAAGCACTCCAGAAATTACTGTAACTTCTCTCATGTGAATAACACAGAAATAGAGTGTGTGTGTGACAACCAACACCAGGTAACCAGGATCCACTGAAAGAACAGTGAGATTGGGATGGACTCGGAATGGAAGATATGGGCTTAATAAAATCATAGAAATTAGAAACACAAATACCTCTTACATCCCAAAATGTTTATTTAATAAAATGACAGGGCACACATATTTTAAAGGGACACCAATTCAGCCTTCATATTGTGATGGTTCAGATAATTGCAGGCCCAGATGCCAGCATTTAAATACTTACTGGTACCGATCTGAAATGCTAAGTGTCCAAAGGCTCTAGCCATTAGTATTTTTACTCACAAATAATTGTGAATGTAAGAATTGTTCTCATGAAATTGGAAGCTGGATTTACAAATCAAGCCCTATAACTCTGAGACATTAGAGAAATCTGAACTTTAAAAAACCTTATCTTTAAAATTGTATATACTGTACACACATTTGTAAAGCAGACAAGAGAGGCCAACCAACCTGATCAATTGGCTAGGTGTGTATTTTTATTATAACAACTGCAGAGGTTGGAAGTGATTAGCAATATTACCCTCCTTCAAAACAATATATCCATCAAAAGGGAGGAAACACAGCAGGAAAGCAAACGTCTAAAAATGTGCTTGCTGTTCTAAATGGCAAGTTTTGAAAGCATGGCATGGAGTTTTGGGAACATGATCAGTATTATTGACTGTCAGAGATGATTCTTGGGCAGTATCCAAGCACTGGTAGATCAGATCCAGGCTCTCTTGGATGTGACAGTCTTTTAACAAGCATTTCCTTGGAAGAAAGCTATTTGTTCTACAGGAGCCCTACCATTAGGTATTACAGGCAGTAGTGTGGGTCATTTAGTATGTGGCACTCTTCCCCCTTTGAGTCAGTACTGAATCCAATACACCAACATGGTATTAGGTGGCATTGTGCTACTGGAGGAGCTGCCTTTTGTAAATGACTTAAAATGGCTGTTCAAGGTACCTGAAGCTTCCATGGCACGTGTGACAAGTTCCAGTTGCATATTTACATTCCTGTAATACTAGGGGTCTTCTTGGAAATCTCCTAGTCACAGTAACGGGGAATAAAATCTCCATTACAATACACTTGTGGGCTATACACATTGCATCACAGACAATTACTTTAAAGCAGTTTGATGGGAAGTTTTACAGTTCTTACATGGTCCCTATTACCCTTAGATAGGAGTGCCTCACACTGGTTAATATTAACACCCATGATAGAAGGCACCTTCCTATCACCCCCATTTTACAGATGGGGAACTAAAGGACAAAAAGACTATAAATATGTCTACACTGGGGGACTGGGGGGTAGGGGGGAAGCATTAGGTAATTCAGGTTAAAGTAGCAACTCTGCTTTTAACTTGGATTAATAGCTCAAGGTCAAGCTCAGGCTACCCTATAGGCTTTAATGCCAGCTGCTAACCTGAGTTAAAAGCTGAGATGCTGCATCTTCACTGCTGTGTTTTAACCTGAATTAGCTAATGTGGGTTAGCTAACCTGCGTTAAGAACACCCCTTTTCCTGCAGTGTAGTCATAGCTTAAGTGACTTGCCAAGGTCACAGAGGAAGTCTGTGGCACAGTAGAGAATTGAATTCAGGGCTCCTGTGTCCTAGGCAAGCACCTTAATTTCTGTACCATCCTTCCTATCAGTATTGATCCACCCCTTAGCTAGCATAGTGTCTAATCCTTGTAATTTCAACTAAGATACCGCCTTTAACAATATTACTAACAGTGAGCTGCATTGCTCGCAGCTAGAATAATCTTGTTTTGCTTTGCAAACTGAGCAAAATTGACATGCAAATTAATGCAGGAGAATGTAAAAATAGCATCTTGATGTCCCATATTCAGAGTCACTTTTCTGGTTCTAATGGCACTTATCAGACCTTAAGTTACATTTATGATCATTATAAACTTAAATTAATGGAAATATTCTATCTCCTAGACCTGAAAGGTCATCAAGTCCAGCCCCCTGCCTTCACTAGCAGGCCCAAGTACTAATTTTGCCCCAGATCCCTAAGCAGCCACCTCAAGGACTGAACTCACAACCCTGGGTTTAGTAGGCCAATGCTCAAACCACTGAGTTATCCCTCCCCTAATGATAGCTAAATAATTAAATTGGGTGTTTTCAGGGTACCAGTGAAGTTTTCTAAAATGTATGTCATAGACTCCCCCCCCATGGAATGACAGCAAAATCAGGCTTTATCATTTCATCACACTGTAAGTATTTTGAGTTTCATGGAAAATGTGTGGACATATTAGTGTAGCATATGTAACCCAGAAAGAGAGAAGCCTGCTTTCTGCACAATTAAGCCAGAAGAGAACACATCCCTTGGTGACCAGCATATCAAATCAAGTGCTGCCTTCATGTGCTGCAGTGAAGAATTTACAGCACTGGTGCCTGAATACCCACCATCACACCCTGAGATAGGATTGAGAATGACAGGTCTGGCAGGGAAGATGTGGGTGGGTGGGTTTTTTCCTTCTTGTAAAAATGGAAGTTCCTCTGCTGCTCTGTGGGTGTTTAAATGTGGAATATGTATCTGATGTAATTATTACTAATGCTCAGAACTCCAGAGAAGCTGCTGAATCAGCGTTCTTTCCCATTGGGTTAGTTACCTTACTTCCTCTCTAAGATTTGAAACAAAACTCTTTCTTCTTGAATGTGAGGATGCGTACCCACCTATAATGAGATCCCAACTCTGCGAGAGGACAGCCATACACTGCAAAATAGTACTGTACATATAGATGGCTGATAAACTGAGGGATTTTAAGGCTAGCTTTGTGTTCTGTTCTTTTGTCAGGAAAACTCAGAGGGATATCTAGAGGTCAGGAGAACTAATTGGGATAAGATCCAGGGGTGAGACTGGGAGCTGCAATTGTTCCTCTCCCTTGATCTATAACCCTGTGGCGTAGTTTCAGTTATTCTGCTGGTCAGCATCCTGAAGCCACCAACAATCTTCCCTTCAGAAAGTAAGAGCTTGATTCTCTTTCTCACATCTGCTGGTGTAAACAGTAGTAATTCTATTGAGTTACACTGGTGGAAAATAAGTGTGAATTCGAGGACAAGAACCTAACGGTGCAAAACAAAACTGAAAGGGCTGCATTTATTTTTAAATTAGATAAATGGATAAAACACAGTCACCAAGAAGTGCAGTCAAAAAGTTCCTCCCACAAGCCCTACAACTGAGCTGGTAATTAAAACCTTCTGAGGATTCATTTTATTTATGTATCTCCAAACAAATTTCTCCATCATGCTGAGCATTAGCCTTGCTGAGGTCCTCCATAATCTCATGTTGTCCCTGTCCAGTTCCCCTTGCTACTGCTTTGTTACTTCCCTCATTGTCATGCCTGAAATTAGTTTATAATCACCTCAGGGCAGGGATCGGGCCTTTTAGCTGTTTTGGGAGGTTACCGGCACACTTTTTGGTGCCTTGAAAATTAAAAATCAATTATTGTGGCATATTTTAAATCAACTGCAAAAATACCATTAAGAATAGTATAGAGGTGAAGGGTTGAGACAGATCATAGCAGGTCAAATCCTGCCCTCATTTCCACCACTGACATCAAAGAGTTTTCATAGATGTAAGGTAGGCCAGGACTTGCCCCAGTGTGAGGAAAGCTAGGTGACCCGATATTATTAATGGTAGCTGGGAAGCTACTGTAATTCACAGAATCAGTAATCAGAGACAGAGTTAGAGCATCAAGCACATGCTGTTGCAAGGCAGGATCTAGTCCCACAATAAGTAGGGCCCTACCAAATTCATGGCCATGAAAAACACGTCATAGACTGTGAAATCTGGTATGTGTGGGCTTTTATCCTATACTATACAGATTTCATAGTGAGATCAGCATTTCTCAAATTGGGGGGGGGTCCTGACCCAAAAGGGAATTGCGGGGCGGGTCACAAGGTTATTTTAGGGAGGTTGCAGTATTACCAACTTTACTTCTGTGCTGACTTCAGAGCTGGGTGGCTGGAGAGCTGCAGCTGTTGGCTGGGCACCCGCCAGCAGCAGTGCAGAAGTAAGGGTGGCAATACCATAACATGCCATTCTTATTTCTGCGCTGCTGCTGGTGGCGGTGGCTCTACCTTCAGAGCTGGGCTCCTGGCCAGCAGCTGCCGCTCTCTAGCTGCCCAGCTCTGAAGGAAGTGCCGCCGCCAGCAGCACAGAAGTAAGGGTATCAGTACCACAACCCCTCCCCCCCACAACTCCATGTAGCAGTTTTGCAAATGTCAAGTAGAGGTACTTCTTGAAGCTATACCAGTGATGTTGCTTGTGCTCTTGTAGAATGAGCCTTCGCCCCAGGAAGGGAAGGGAAATAAGATAAATATAGCTGAGTAAGATACAACCAGAGATCCATTTAGAAATTCTCTGTGAGGATAGAGTCTGACCTCAGACTCTTTCCACTATGGTGATAAACACTCTGGGAGATTTTCTGATCATTTTTGTCCTTGGTAGGTTAGGCTAAAGCTCTTTGCATGTTGAGGGAATGCAGTCTTCTCTTCTCTTCAGCTGCATATGGTTTCAGGAAAAACAAAACCAAAAAACACTACACAGGTAAGTGAATTAACTGGTTCAGGTGAAACTCTGAAACTACTTTGGGGGTGAATTTAGGATATAAACACAAGGAAATTTTGTCTCTGTGGAACATGATGTAAGGCAGATTTGCCATCAGTGCTCTGAGCTCACCTACCCTCCTGAGTGAGGTGATGGCTAAAAGGAACACAACCTCCATAGATATGAGAAACATGGAACACGTAGCTAGTGGTTCAAAGGGCAGCTTGCTGAGCACCAAATTAACAAGGTTTAAGTCCCATTGAGGAGTAGTTTCCAGAAAGGCTGCAACTAGGCCTTTCCAGAATCAGGTACTCAGTGGGTGGGTGAAAAAGTGAGTAATCATGTGAAAGTAGGTAGATACACACTGATTGCTGCCAGGTGGACATAAAGAATTGATGGAAAGATCAGCTGTTTTGAGGAAAATAAAACAGTCCAGAATAAGGGGAATACCCACAGCTTCTGGATAAGTTTTTGTTGTGCCCAGTGAGAGAAATGCTTCCACTAGGAAATTCTACTTAGCCAAGTGGGATCTTTTCACTATTGGTAAGGACGCTTTGCACAGCTTCAGAGCATGAACATTCTAAGATTTCTTGTGGCACCTTGGAGACTTACAAATTTATTTTGGCATAAGCTTTCATGGGCAAGAACCCACTTCATCGGATGCATGAAGTGAAAAATACAGGAGCAGATATAAATACATGAAATGATGGGGGTTGCTTTACCAAATGTGAGGTCAGTCTTACGAGATAAATCAATTAACAGCAGGATACCAAGGGAGGAAAAATAACTTAGTAATAAAAACGGCTGACAAAGGAGGTGCTGTAGTCATCATGAATAGGTCGGAATATGAACAAGAGGCTGCTAGACAACTCTCTGACCCCACTGAGGATTGTCTCCCTTCTTCCCTGAGCCCAGTCCCTGAAAAGTCTAGAAATCTTTCTTAGGAAAGTCCATGTCCATGAACTCTTTTACTGCCACTTTTACTGTTTCCTCTAGGACCGTTAGCTGGTGCCTCCGGTCCCACATGCATGTGTTTTCAGGGAGGCTGTGGAGGAATTGTTTGAGTATTCTCTATTATCTTCCCTGTACTTTGGGTGTCCAGTTGTAGCCAACAGATTGCCCTGCCTGTCAATTTTTGTGCAAACGTCCAGCATCACATGCCTCCAGTCCATCTAGGAGACCAACATTTCTGTATATATTTTTTGCCTGACAGGCCAACCCTGTCCAGAACATCAGCCTTTACTCTATCATAGTCCTGGGCCTGTTCCTCGCTCAGGGCCATCTAGGCCTCCTGAGCTTCTCCTGACAAGTAGGGTGCCACTCAGAGAGCCCACTATCCTGTATCCCATCTGACTCCCATTGCTACTCTCTTGGAAGTTAATGAAAATGCATCAGGGTTGTCTCCAGGTCTATCTTACACAGGCTCATCCTGTGTGTCCCCCTGCTGTTTCCAGTCATGGGACTCACCAAACCCCAGATCAGTTGCTGCTGCATTTGTGCTTGTTCCTTTATGAACTCCTTCAAAGTCTTATGCTGCTCGGTCTGCCATGCAAGGAGGGACTGCTGTTCCACCTGGGAGGTTTCCTGGAATGATCATATAACCTTCTGCATCTCTTGTTGTTGCTCAGTAACCATTGTAGGGTCTGCTCCAATCGTGTGAAGACAATCAACTCTTCGCACTGGCTTCCCCCATCTGGTCCTCTGTCACCACAGCTGGGGGAAATCATGATCCTGGACAAGCCCCCACATGTATCAGGGGCCCGCTCCACCCCTATCTTCTTCACTTCAAAAACTCCACCAGGTGTGCACTCAGTGACCTTTTATTTCTAGTTCCCTTCACCAATATCAACACAGTTCTCCATGCTCCCACCTATTTACAGTGTTTGCCAAGGTTTAGGACCTGAGGGGAACAGAGGTCTCCCTACTCTGAACCCACTGTCGCTGTGTGACTAGCCCCAACTAGCCCTATTCCTCTCTTCTCTCCCTTTACACTTCTTTCCTGTGCCTCTTTTTATTACCCCTGGGCTGATGGGTCCAATTGAATGTTAAACATGCTGCCCATTAATTTCATTTGGTGGCCCCTAGTTCTTGTATTATGGGAATAAGTAAATAAATTTTCCTTATCTATTTTCTCCACATCACTCATGATTTTATATATCTCTATCATATCCCCCCTTAGTCTCCTCTTTTCCAAGCTGAAAAGTCCTAGCCTCTTTAATCTTTCCTCAGATGGGACTCGTTCCAAACCCCTAATCATTTTAGTTGCCCTTCTCTGAACCTTTTCTAGTGCCAGTATATCTTTTTTTGAGATGAGGAGACCACATCTGTACGCAGTATTCAAGTTGTGGGCGTAGAAGAAGTGAGTGGTGGGGAGGAGGTGTTTGGGGGAGGGGGCAGAGAGGAGCAAGTGGCAGGTGAGTGGGTGGGTCTTGGGGGTGGGGATGGAGAGGAGCAAGTGGCAGGTGGGAAAGCAACGGAGAGAGGTGCAGGGAAGGGTGGTGGGTAGGGGTGCCTCAGGGGAAGAGGTGGAATGGGGGCAGAGTATCGGCACCCAATAGCAAAAAGAAAAAAAAAAAGTCAACGTCTGAGGTCCCGTGTGTCCTTGGCTTGTCTGCTGAGACGAACAAGGATTCCAGTTACTTAAGTGATGTAACCTGGTATCACCATTCCAATGGCTAGTGTGATCTGGACAGAGTTATGTCCCACCCTCTTCAAATGGGGGAGGAACCTCACTGCAGCGCACTGCAATGAAGAGGTAGAAATAGTGGGATCCTAGAGGAATTCTAAACAAAAAAGCTAACAAAGGGGCCCAATCCAAAGCCCACTGAAACCAATGGGAGTCTTTCCATTGACATCAATAGACTTTGGATCAGTCTCTAAGAAAGCTAAACGCCTTACAGAATGTTACCTATTTTGAATTAGAAATGCTTCTCAACACATCAAAAGCCTGTTTTTAGTAGAACCCAAATGAAGTGAGTACTTCCTGCCACCTTCTGATTACATTTAAATACACAAGCAATTTAAAGAGCAAAGCACCACTGGAAACAGCAAAGGTCACTTCCATTTACTTTCCATCTTGGGAAGCTGGGCTACAATCTCTCTTTTAATCATAAGTGGGGAAAAAAAGGAAGCTGGAGTCTCAAGTAATCAGGATATAAAATAAATTCCTATTTCTGAGTTGATTTAGCCTCAGATATTTTGTTTTTAAACAAAAGCTTCAAACTGAAAGTCATCAGAAATTTAGTGCATCAGATCAAGCAATACTGAACCAATTTAAAGGTGTGTTAGTGTGATCAACTGGAAATAAAGCTAGAAGCTTGCTATAAGACTATGTCTGTCACAACCAAATCATGCCTTTAAAAACCGATCAGGAGGCCTGTCAATCGGTGACAATCTTGTCAATAATCTAGATGAAGAAATGTAAGGACAGGAGAAAAAGCAGGTGAAGGGGGCAAGGGCAGAGTGTTGAAATCCACCAGGCCATTGTCAGGCCTCATCCATTAGCAACTAGATTGAACGGTTGTTAAGATTGTGATCCACGCCAACGAAAGGAAGGAAATGTGTAACACTATTTTTTCCACAACTGAGCACAAAAGGCTTTTTAAGACATATCAGAGTGGAACCCTATTAGAGATTAGATGTCTTTGAGAATCCAAGACCAGTGATAAGTCATGGGAGTTAGAAATGGGAAGGGCCTATATTAGGTTATCTAGACCTTCCCCTGCTGCCAGAGCAGGATTATTCCCTCTGGTCTGTTCTCCAGTGCTATGTTCTATCTAATTCTGAATATTAGAAGTGATGGACTTCCACCATTCCCCAGGAGATACTACTGCGCACTGTAAGGCAGGGGTGGTCAAACTATGGCCCGCGGGCTGCTTCCGGCCTGCCAGCCATTTTAATCCGGCCCTCGAGCTCCTGCTGGGGAGTGGGGTCGGGGGCTGCTCTGCATGGCTCCAGGAAACAGCGGCATGTCCCCCCTCCGATTCCTATGCGTAGGGGCAGCCAGGGGGCAGTCTGCATGCTGCCCCTGCCCCAAGCGCTGCCCCCACAGCTCCTACACCCCAAACCCCTCATCCCCAGACCCACCCTAGAGCCCGCACCCCCAGCTGGAACCCTCACCCCCTGCCCAGAGCCCCCTCCTGCACCATGAACTCATTTCTTGCCCCACTCCAGAGCCTGCACCCCCAGCCAGAGCCCTCACCCCCTCCCGCACCCCAACCCCAATTTCGTGAGCATTCATTGCCTGACATACAATTTCCACACCGAAATGTGGCCCTCTGGCCAAAATGTTTGCCCACCCTTGCTTTGAGGGCTTGTTTACACTAGAAAGTTTTGCTGCTTTAACTATACCAGTATAGTTAGTTAAAGCAACAAAAAAACCCTAGTGTGGATGCAGTTATAGCATATAAAAGTGCTTATTTCAGTATAGATTATGGATTGGGAAATAAAATAAATTACACTGGTATAAAGTTGCTTTAACTATATATGCACACCAGGGCATGTACCAGTCTAACTATGTTGGGGGAAAAAAAATCATATTCCTAACCAACATAGTTCTACTGGGAAAAGTTAACAAATGTCACCATTAAAGAGTTTTTTCTGTTATTCAGAATAAATTTTCCTTTTCCCAGTACTCCCACTTATAACTAAACAATGCTTTCTTCCTTGGTGTATTATACTTTTGAGGTGGGATTTTACAAAGCACTCTGCCTCATCTTAATCCTCCTTCTCCCACCAAGGTTCATGGCAAAAGCATTCACTGATGGCTCACTTCTACTGAAATCATCGAGAGCATTATCACTGACTTTAACGGGAGCAGAGATCAAGCCAATGCTGAGTCCTTTAGAAACCCTACCCTCTATTTTTAAATTTGATTTAGGATCCAAGACTATATGGAAATTTATGCTTACCTGCAGTGCCCGGGTAGGAGCAGCAGGAGAGTTTGTTGGAAGTTCATACCTGGACACAAACAACTTGTCTTGGGTTATTTCCAGGGTTCAGATTTAACCAGCTGGACACAAACTTGGCAAAAAAAAAAAAGTAAGTCACTAGTTGCATTCCTTTCATGCCAGCTTCACAGGCAGTACACACACTCACCTTTCCCCTCCTTATTTCTGTCCCCATCACCCCCCCCAAAACAAGTCCCCTGCAAATATACAAGTAACATTTCTCTTTCGCCAGGTGGCTCCAAAAGACTGTATATCCCATCACAATGTAATTGGTTCTGATGTAGGGAAAGTGTAATTAGTATCTGAATGTTTTTACCCAGGGTCCAATCCCTTCACACATAACCATAGGCTTAACTTTACTCACATGGAACAGTCTCACTGAAGTCAATGGACTACTCACGTGAGTAAAGTTATGCACATGCTTCAGAGTTTACAAGATCAGGGCCTGAATTTGTGTTGTTAAGGAAATTATAGGTAGGGGGGATTTGTGATAAAGGAAGGGAGATTCTTTGGCTATTTATTTTTGTAGACTGCATGTTACCTAAGTTATTGCCAAATGAAACTAAATGAGTTGGGATTTTATTTAACTGACACTTGCAATGGGTTTTTACCTGCAGGCAGGGGTGGCTCCAGGCACCAGCGCAGCAAGCGCGTGCCTGGGGCAGCAAGCTGCGGGGGGGCGGCCTGCCGGTCGCAGTGAGGGCGGCAGTCAGGGGGGCCTTCGGCGGCATGTCTGTGGGAGGTCCAACGGTCCCGCGGTTTCGGCTGCAATTCGGCGGCAGGTATGGCAAAGCCGTGGGACCGGCAGATCACCTGCAGAAACGCCGTCGAATCCGCGTGACTGCGGACCGACCGCAGGCATGCCGCCGAAAGCCGCCTGACTGCCGTTTTTGGGGCGGCAAAAAACATAGAGCCGCCCCGGCAGGCTGCGGAACACTAAACTTCTGATAACGATGGAGATGCTGCAGGACAAAGCCTGGTAAGAAACTGTGAATTGGTTTCTATCCTGCTTAACCTCAGGAGGGAATATTAAGTATGTTTAAATATTAAAAATCAGTTTCTCCTCGACATACAACCAAATATTAAAGCTATCTGGAAAGTGGTTTACTATCCCTTATTTTGGGCTCCAGCACTTTTGGTCAAGTGACTGGAGTAGCAGTTAAGTCAAACACCAATTTTAATTTAAATATTGCTTTGAAATATTTGTAATAGGTTATACTTGACAGACTTGTTTTTCAACTTAGAGTAGCTGTTCTGAGCTAACCAGGCACAGATTTTTCTTTATTTCTTTGGGCACGTGCTGTGTAGAATGAGGATGGAGCTATGATATTTTCCATACATGTCAATCATCCCAATTTAGCAAAACTCAGTCCAGACCTAGTAGCTGCAGGAAAGTTGTGCTTGGGCAGAGTGCTTAGGCTCAGAGGCCGATATATACAGCAGGGGGTGGTTTGGTTATTCAGGAAGACAGATTCCTGAGGGAAGAAGAATTTCACAATGGCTAGCTGGATTGATAAGAGGAAAAAAACATCTGACAATCTTCATTCATCCCTCTGTGCTGGTGTCAGAGGATTTGAGGACTGCACTCTGATCCAGTGTTCCCAGAGAATCAGCCTGCAACATCCACCTGACGACCCTGGCAGAGCGTCTGGAACTGTGCACCAACTCCACAGTGCAGGAATACCTTTGCAGTGAGCTGTGCACCAGCTAAAACAGGGGCTGGCAAACTTTTTGGCCTGAGGACCGCATCGGGTTTTGGAAATTGTATGGAGTGCCAGTTAGGGGAGGGTGTGCATCCCCAAACAGACAGGCATGGCCTGGTCCCTGTCCCCATCATTCCCCCCCGCTTCTCACCCCCTGACGGCTCCCCCCCGGGACTCCTGCCCCATTCATCCCCCCTGTTCCCTGATGACCCCTCTGGAGCTCCTGCTCCATCCCCCCCCGGCTCCCTGTCCCCTGACCGCCTCTGGAATACCCACCCCTGACTGCCCCCTGGGACCACTGCGCCCATTCAACCCCACGTTCCCCGCCCTCTGACTGCCCTGACCCCATCCACACCACCGCCGCCTGACCACCACCCTGAACTCCCCTGCCCTCTATCCAACCCCACCTGCTCCCTGCCCCTTACCGTGCTGCCTGGAGCACCAGTGGCTGGCGGCGCTACGGCCATGCCACCCGGCTGGAGCCAGCTATGCCTCAGCGCAGCACAGAGCACCAGATCAGGCCAGGCTCTGCAACTGTGCTGCCCGGCTAGCCAGAGCATTGAGCTGGTGGCACGGTGCACTGAGGCTGTGGGGGAGGGGGAACAGCGGGGGAGAGGCTGGGGTCTATGAATATTGGACTTATCTTTCTAGAGATAGCAGACAAGGAAAATAGCCTCCAGTAGGAATTTTGCCTATGGTTTCATGTGTCGATTCCCTTGTTTCCAATAGCAGATATAAATTTCATCTGTGAAGATTATATAACAGGACTCTACGCGCATAGTGTCCATTTCTTGTTCACATTACATAAAAGAACATCTTTTAGAGAGATAAAAAGCATTGATCTGTTACCACAGCACATCCATTACGAGAAAAGCACTCAACCTCTGCCTTAAGTGACTATCTGGCAGCATACACAGAAAAAGGCTTTTACTGTCCCTTTAAAGACACTATAGTCTCATGGAGTCCTGTCTTAGCATCCTTGTTTCTGACAAAATCTACCCGATCTTGATGCTAACAGCTTGACAGTCAAGTGTCACCACAGGGATACAGGTGATCCTGAGTCTCCCATATTTCTAGCCTTTGGGACAAGAAGATGATGATAATGTGAGATCAATCAGACCTGATTGCCATAGAGGAACTTTATTAGAGGTATTCTATAAAAAAGACAGTACTAAACATCATTGTTTTACTAGTGCAACCTCAAGTCAAACGGAAAGGGCCAAGGCAGATCAACTGGAACACAGGACCTGTGACCAGCCAGCTGGCTGACTATGGAGCTCTTTTTGCCAGCAGCCCCATACTCTTCCCTTCACTCCCCCATGCATTCCCAGGTTCTAGTCCCTGGGGCATGAAACAGGAATCTAGCAGTGCAGCCCTTACCTGTTAACAGCCTTGGTTTTGCTGGGATATACCTAGATTTTGTAAACATCTGTGCTATGGAGCTGTGCCCCAGCCAATGTACCAGGACTATTGGCAGGCATGCCTTCTCCTCCCCAGGAAAAGAACAAGTGGCTTAAATCACTGTGGTCCCTGGCTTCCCCTCCAGGAGAACAGCTTAAGTAGCTCCTGGCTCTGCAGGGGCCACTACTTGTTTTATTAGAAGGGAAGCAATGCAGACTGTTCAGTAGCCAGTGTTTCTGTGAGAATGGGGCAGGGACTGAAGCAGCTACTGATTCTTCTGGAGTCAGCAGTAGCAGGGAGGCTTCTATATGTCATTGGTGTTTATGACTGTCCTTAAGTGGCAGGGACATTAAGGAACACACATGGGGACAGGGACCCAGGGATGTAAAGGATGCAAACACACGCACACACACACACACACAAAAAAGAGTGGGGAAATCATACCCCTTTGCTACCTCCTGAGGAGAAACACAGAGGCTGGAACCCCCTGCCTTTCTTTCATCACCCCCTGCAAAAGAAATGGGGGAGATACATCCTGAAGATATCAGCCTGGGAAACAGGCCTGGTGCTGCTCCCCACAGAAAGGGGATTGCAGATAATTAGGTCTCCTGCCAAGAAGACAATTGCAGGCGAGTGGGTCTGAGCCTGCTGAGGGAGGAGAGGGATGGGGCATACACGGTTTCTAGATGCTTTGCTAACCTAGAACATTTTGAAACTTTGAGAACCATAATAAAAGAGCCTAAAAGTCCTCAAAAATGCAACCAGCAGCCCCCAGAGCCCTGAGTTCTTTACAGAATTGTCCGAAGAAATATTTTTGAAGAGTAGGCAACTCTAGGGGCATAAAATCTTTTCCATTTCATTTTTGTAAGAGCAGGAGACAGGCAGCAGAATGCAGAGCCTCCTTAACATTCCCGTACCCCTATCTCTCTCACACATGGCAGGAGGCCTAGTGGTGGTCTGCAGGATTCCCGCCCTCCCTTCAGCCCTGCATTAGCAGGTCAGTGGGAGAACGGGGTGTAAAGGAGGCTCAGATAGTGAGGAAGTGGTGTTCTGAGGAGAGAAAGCCAGGCACTGACAAAGGGGAGGAAGGGATGCAAGTACAGATATGGCTCAAGGGCTGTGGGTAAAGAGGGAGGGATGGTGAAAGCATCTTGAGTGATAAGCAATAGGAGTTAAGATGTGGGTAACGTTGACTTGGCAAAAATTTAAACACTGCAAATAAGGGATAATTTGGTGTGCACAAAAGTCTTCATTAAAAAACATTGTATTGTGCAGTAAGCTGATGATTTAGAGAATCTATCCAGATACCAGCTATTCAAAATGGGATCCACAAAATCCAGATTTTAAAATGGCCAAATTGCCTATCCCAAATTGCCTACCTCATAAATTCAGACCTTACAGGTTTAGAAATGATGGCTACCATTTAAAAATGCAATAGTTCTGAAATTAGGTACTAATTCATGTCTAATTATCTTTACATGAACTGACAATATTTCTGTCACTAAAAATGTCCAACACTATATTGTGCAGATTTTTATGACTGACTCTGAAGTGAGCAGAATTTGTGATTCACTCTACAATTCATATTTACGAACTAATTGCTGAAGTGTAGGCATTGCAAAAAATCAAGACAATCAGCTTGATAGAGCCAAATCTGCAGTTTGGGTTTTATAAACTTTTAAAGCTAAACATCCTTTCTGAACTGATGTTAAAGTCAACTTGACAAAAAAAACTGCAATTTAAACAGAAGTTTAGTACATTTTATCATCCAAGTTATGCTTCACAGGAGATGCAATGTTTCCGATAGCGCGGTGCCAAAAATTTTGCAATGTAAAGTGAAAAATGCCAAGTAGCTTCTCACTGGTTTTGTTTGTAGGTGAAACATGGCTGCTTGATGCTTCAGGCTGGCTCCTCATTGTCAGCAAAGGACATTTGTTACCATGGGTCCCTGGCATAGCTAAGACAGCCCTTGGGATCTAAGTAATGGCAGACTTATTAGTTGCGGCACTGTGTGACACAGCCCTGCCCAACATGGCCCTCCAGCATTCCCCTGAGACCAGAACTTGTGAAGGGGTGCTTGGGAGGCAGCCTGCCTACAACACAACAGCCCTATCCTGGTGTTCACCAGCTTGGTTAATATTTGTTATGTCAACCCAACACACTCCAGTCCAGAATTTCCCCCAAACGGTCCAGCCCTTTCCTGGAGGACTCAGAGAAGTCATAAGATTCATTGCTTCTTTAAAGTGACAGAAGTACTGCTTATTATCAGAGGTGCTGGAACTAGTGGTGCTGGGGGTGTGGCAGCACCCCCTGGCTTGAAGTAAGCCAATACATGGTTTTCACTTTCAGCACCCCCACTATAAAAATTGTTCCAATGCCTCTGCTTATTACTTTAACCGGAGTGAATCACTTCAACTCAAATACAGCACTAGTTTGGTTTAGATTAAAAATAAAATAAGTTTATTCACAGAGAGAGAGAGAGAGAGAGAGAGAGAGAGAGAGAGAGAGAGAGAGGTTTTAAGTGAGTTCATGTACAAGACCAAATGGTTACCAGTAAATACAAGTGAAATACACTTCCTAGGGCTAAGACTTAACAAGCTACAGCCTTCTTACCAATCTTTCTCTTTCCTGCCATGGCTGACTTTCTCTTAGTCAGGACCTTTCACAGAAGTACAAGGTGCTGGTTTCCCTTGTCTCCTTAAGTGAAAGACCTCTGCCTAAGCAGGCTTCTCACTTATATTCAGTTTCCATAGTCTTTAGTCCCCTTGGTTGAAGGGCCCATCTTTCTCAGCTTGCAAGAGCTTTGGCCCCTTCTGTCTGTCTAGTGATGGATGCCAAGATGGCTGCTTCTCTCTGTATATCTTCCCAAACTCACTGTTTTGTCCCTAGACTCAGGATGACCTCCTGCTGTTCTTCCCTTCCTGTGGACTGCCCATCCACCTGCTGATTCATACGTAAATGAAGCTTCCATTGTTTTTGGTCACACCATGCTTAATTTCATTGGAGACAGGTAGATAGCCTATTTCTCCTTGCATTTGGTCACAGACTTTAAAGTATAATATTATTATTAAGTATCCATATTTCCTCTATAGTGTTAATAAATACATTTTATAATGCTATAAAATCAACAGTGTGTCATTAGCTTTCATAAAAGACTTTACTTGAGATACTTTGTATACAATATTACTGTATTATAAATCAGTTGATTCAATTGCTTATCATTTGAGGTTCAGACCCCTGCAAGAGGCTATCCACCCACTTGCTAGGCTGATGGCTTTGTTTTCCTTTCAGGTAAATGTACCTTCATTGTCTCTACTCAAGAACAAAAAAATACACATTCTTTTGTGTAGGGCAGACTGGGCTTATGCATTGCTTACCAAACACGTTTAAAGAAGATAATTCTCGTACATATTCATAACTGTTTGTACAACACCCTGGATGTACACCACACAAGAATATTAATGATCATTGAGTTATTAGTTTTCCAACAATATCTTACATGCCACCTTTGGGGGATACCCGGTGCACTCCATTTGATAAGAATCACTGATAAAAGAATCAATCACATATAGCGATCAAAACCACTGGGACAAAATCAGTCTTATACTTAACCTATACTCCACTTGTAAGAATCAACCGCTTATAAGAATCAAATAATCCGGGACTGCAAAGCATGACAACAGTGTTGGGTGTAGTGAGTATGTCAGGCCTGACAAGAGTTGCTGACAAAGAGTAGTGAACCACCAATGGTCCTCTGTGTCAAAGTGTTACACTCCTTTCAGTGATACAGCAGGAGACTTTGCCTATCATCATAAGCAGAATAAAGGAAGCAGTTGAGGCAAAGCTAAGGGAAGAGCAGGCTAGATTTCTACCAGGAAGGTCATGTGACAACCAGATTTTACTCCAAGAATTATAAAAGAGCATCAAATGGCAAAAAAATACTCATCATAAATGTCATAGATTTTAAGAAAGCATTTGACAGCCTCCACTGCAGTTCACTCAGGAACATCTGGAAGTGTTATGGCATGCCAATGAAATAATTAACATCAAGGCTTCAAATCAAGGTGTAGCTTGCACAGTTAAAATAAATGCAGACTTGACTGAATGGCTCAACATAGACATTAGTGTCAACCAGGATGCATTCTCTCATCTTTCCTGTTTGGCATTGCCATTATTATGACAAAAAAGCATAGATGGATATAACTAGAAGATTTAGCTTTTGCTGATGACGTAGCTGTTCTAAGAGACTGCTCAACCACCCTGGAAGCAGAGACTAAAAGACTGTCCACCATCACAAAAAAGATGGGGCTAATAATTAATTATGAAAAAATAATCTAATTATAATCACAGGAACACCAAATTCAAGCATTATACAAGAAAAAAAATACAAGAGCTGAGTCAATTCATATCCCAGTGGGGACATCCAGAAGAAAATAATGTCCTGAATTGACCAGGTTGCAGCTGCATTCACCAGCTTAAGGAAGATTTGGTCATTGAAAAATCTACAATTTAAAGACCAACCTTCAACTCAAATGTTATTTACATCTTAACATATGGATGTGAAAGCTGGAAATTCACTAAAAGTACACACAGGCATCTAAATGCCTTTGAAAGCAAATGCCTCAGAGAAATACTAGGTATTACTAGGAATGAATTTATAACAAATGCCAAGATTTGTCAGGGAGGTCAACAACCCCTTCTCTCCAAAGGGATTCAGAAAAAATGATGGAAATACCTGAGACAAGGTGATGAGAATAGAGCCAAAGCATCTGCTAAGACAGGAGAGCCATAAGGCAGCTGAGGGAAACACGTAAAAGGGGACAACTGAAAGAATTCCTGTGTCAAACACGACTCAGAGGGAAAATGTTTTGGACTTAACATAGACGACATGCAAAGAGTGACCCAGGATAGACAGGGATGGCAGAGCCATGTTTGTGCCCGAAGGAACGTTTGGTGGTATGGGAAGGATTCAGAATCAGAAATTCATGGAATAAATTGTTTGCTACAACATATAGTTTGCAAAGCTCTTGTCTGGAATCTCGTCAAACAAGATTTCAACCCAGATGAGAAGTTTTTCTTAGGCCATTTTCATGTTAATAACTCAGCCCCCAATTGGATTCAGTATCATGGGAGCATAAAGGTGGCTGATTAGACAACTTTGCCCTCCACCCCTCTGGTCTTACACCGAGCACAACTCAGCCAGGTACTTTAGTGGGTGGTAAAACTCACGGAGTTTGCATGCATGATAATCCTGGTCCCACCAAAGTCTCTGGAAAAACTCCTGCAGCTTTGATGGGGCCAGGCCTTGGCTCTAAGCATTGTTATTTTCCTTCGCTATGGCTTATATTAGCATGACCTAGGACTTGATCTTGCAAGGTGCTCTTCACATTGGCCTTAGTCTAACAAAGCACCTGAGCATAGGGTGACCAGATAGCAAGTGTGCAAAAATTGGGACGGGGGGTTGGGGGGGGGGG
>NC_048299.1:197621588-197776665 GCF_013100865.1 Trachemys scripta elegans
CTGTACTCTACAGTCTCTGTTCAAGCCTGCAGTGTGGTTCAGGGACATGGTTAAACATTAGTTATCCATAAGACCCATCTACACTACAAGATAGAATGGCGTTCTAACAATGTCAAGGGACATTTTGTAACAGAGTTCCCGGACATGGTTACTGTAAATAGGCCTTAGTGGTTTCCGTTTAATCACTAGCAGACTTGTCTCAATCACTAAGAACATTTGTCCCAAATGATGTCAATGGGGAGAGGGGGAAGAGAACCAAGTGCCCTACCCACACCTGCCACCAACTACATGGGACTGGAGCCTCCCCATTGCCCAGGGATTGGCTTATAAAAGGCCTCAGCAAAGCAACAACCACTGGAGCAGCTGAGGGACCAACATTTGCCAACAGAAAGACTGTGGAGAGAGCAGGACCCAAGCAACCCTTCCTTTGCTCCTGGCCAGCTCTCCCTGGGAGGCAAGAAGAGCCTTTGCAGGAGTCTCTCTCTCAACTAGAATTACTCTACACTTTGGCACAATTTGATAAAAAATGGCAATCTGGGCTCAGGAGAAGCTCAGAACTGGACTAAGAAGGGTGTCGCATGTAGGTCAGGATTAAGTGATGCAGGACTGGCAAAGCAATGTGGAGAGCCTTAATCACTGCATGCCAGCATTATGTCTGGCTCCAGGGAAGGGCTTTTGGGCCTCGTTTTTTATAGTTAAAATGGAAAGTATGATTGCAGCAAAGAATTAAAAGCAAATGTATGGAAGGAGAAGGTACTGCATTTCAGAAAAGATTTTACTCTTGCTACACAGGATTATAAACCCAGGAGTTTACTGGGAATGTCTGGGTTTTGCAGGACTGCTCCAGTGTCCCAGATACTATTTAGATTGGACTCAAATTTCCTCTCTTCTCTGTGATGGTCCCTCATTGCCTCGTCTAGTTCCTGTAGTGGTCACTCCCCCTCCACTGGGGGAGCTCACAGTTCCCTTTCCAGGACTCTCTTCTTCCCTCCACTGCCCCCCTCTATCTTAAAGAAAACTGGGGCCCAGCTGGCTCTGTGTTGTTTCCCAGTGCACGACCTGCCTGCCAGCTATTTAAATGTGCATCTGAGGTGCTCCAAGCCTGGCACTATCACCAATTGCTCAATGTGCTCCAGGTCTGGAAAAATCCCAGACCTATTACACACTACTGGTACGCACACAGTTCAATCACCAGCCTGCAAGCAGTAGACTAGGGCCAACACAAGTGGGCCTGAATTTCCTTTAAGGAAGGGAACACTGGACTGTGATTGGGAGGCCAGAGGGGAGTTCCAGGGAAGTTAAGTGGAGGTAGATTGGAAGAAAAGGGTAAGAGATGAGCACTCAAAGGACAAACATTCATAGTCCAACCCCTCTTCAAGCTGCCAAACCCTACTCACCCACTCCTTCAACTACCCCCAACCCGAACACCATAGCTGCAAACTCTTTCATACCTCAGAGTAGATGGCCAAACCTTGATTCAACTTACTACTGAAATTCTCCCAACATAGGCAACAAAACTTTCAATGTCCTAGCTGCTAGAAACTTGCAGTTTTCTCCCTTCCTCACCCCTTTATGCTGTGATGGTATTCAGAAAGGAAGTAGGTTTCTCCATTTAAAACAGAGGCAGCTACCTCTATTGCTATAGCAGTTTTCTAATGATGTAGAAAGCACAAAACCCGAACGCATGTGTGCTAAACCTACTTTTGGAAACATCCAGCATCTTTCCAAGAGAACCATTTTCATTTGTTTTCATGGAATGAAATCTGCACAGAACAATATAGACTTAATCCATACCACAATTCATCTCAGCTCCCCCATTCCCTTTCTATTTAGACGGAGCATTTCTTTCATATTCAAGATGGGCAACTTCCTCAGATTTCTGTGGGGAATCATCTAATATCTAACTTTCAGCTGAGCTGCTGCATAGAGACGAGGCTTGCCCTTCTGGGACAGAGATACTGTTCTTACATTATTTGGGCCCATCATGCAGTAGTAATATGTACAATGCTAGAATCATTAACCTTCGGTTGTTTTTCTTTTATAACAAAGCCACAAACCTTAATTCATAAAAAAGTGCTGCAAGATGAAAAATTCATATAGCACAGTTTTACAAAATGCCACAAGGCTTCAGGGAAAATAAGCAGCATTTCCTTAACTCTGTGGTAAAGGGCAGCAAGGTGGCTGGATACATTTACCTGAATTACATGGAAAACTGCTGTAGGAGATGCTCTGACACAAATATGCACATAGAAAACATATATTAACTGCTCACCTTTTCTTCATTACCAACACAACCCCCAGAAATATAATAACGAACAGCAAGATGCCTGCAATGACTCCAGCGATTTTAACAGTATGGTCTGTCTCCTTCTCTGGCTCTGGGTCTGGTTTTCGAGTAGCAGCTCCTATGAAGGTAGCGGATTTAAAAGAAAAGGGGGGGAAAAAGAACAAACACATTACACTTTCTTCTCCTGTTACATTTAACATACATAGTAATAAGCCTTATCAGAGCCGACAGACAGCAATGCTTTGATTTTTTTTTAAAAAACTGGTCTCATATGCACTGGAAGGAATGTAATTGTTCATATTGTTCTACAATATTTTGCTAAACCACAGCACAAGATGGATACTACACCCACGCCTGACCCTTTTATAAGACCCTCTTCACACATACAATTTTCTATATTTTTATTATCTGTGTTGGCTCCCTGTTCTTTCTGCCATTTAAAAACTTGCTAACACCACAATAACTATCCTAAGCCTTTATCCTAATTTGATTTGCTGGAACATCTTCCTTAATTATTTTTCATAAATGAAGCAGTAATTCCATAACATATTAGCTTAAACACCTGGAAAAGTGAGATAAGCTCATTTACCACGCGTTTTACCAGCAATTGTTTTTTTGTACAATAGACCTTTTTTTTTTTGCCTTTGGAAATCTAAATCTAGGTCACATCTGGTAAGCAAAAGACTCCTTCTAAGCAATTTATTCACAAAGTGGGAAGCAGCTGATGATCACACCACTGGCACCCACATTTAATATCTGTTTAAATGAGATAACCAGTGCCTTGCAGCAGCTACTGTCTTAGCTTTTCCAGCTTCCCCATTTAAAAAAACCCACCATTTGTATTGTTTACTGTATAATGTGATGGAACGTCAAATCCATGTCTGATGAAATATCCATTTCCTCCACTAAATGAGTTCAGGATGAAAAATGTTAAGGACATAATGTTCAATTCACTAAACTGAATATATATTTTTTGAGAACTTACACTTTTTAAAATCAAAATGTCACATATTTATCGTTTGAGGCACTACGTCACCTTTACAAAGTGGACAGATAGTCCTAGAAATAGGAATTTATTTATCAGTTTTCTTATTACAGCTTTTTTTTTGGATGGGGAAAGCAGGGGAGGTAAAATGCAATTAAACTATAATATTATAGAACTAGCATTCCCATCACAGTCTCCTGGTTTCATTAGGGGCACTGAAAGGCACAGTTGTTGTCTACTTGTCCTTTTATTTGCCTTTTTATGAAAAATGGCTAAGGTGAGGATTTTACCCGGGGCCAAATTTTCCTCTGCTCCTCTCCCACAATCAGGGCCAGGTTTTCAAAGGTGGTCAGCATCCAGCAGTTCCCGTTGAGACACTTATGGATCAGATTTTGGAAAGAGCTTAGTGCATCAGATGAGACAATCTGGCCACTTTTACTGGTGCCTAAATGTGAGCTGAGCCCTTCTGAATATTTGGAACCAACTGTGGGTGCTAAGTTTGTTTGAAAATTCTTGCCAGGGTGTATTGTAAACATAATGGGCTAGAGATATTTACTATCTATGGGCCCAATTCCACCATGTTTACTACGGCTAATATCTTACTATGAAATAGTCCCACTGAAATAAATGGGAATTCTGAACTAGTAAAACTCAGTATGTGTAAGGATAGCGGAATCAGGCTCTATATTTTCTGTAACAGATATGCATAACATTTTGTTCTAAACAATCCTGTTTTTAATTCCCCTGTATCATATGAGGGATTTCTTTAAAAAAAGCTTCCTATTATTATAATTTATACAGTACTCAAAGTGTGCTACATACTTAGAAGATACCTACTGTACCTTCTTAATGCAGAAAACAGCTGTTGAGCTGAAAATGGCAGGTCGGAAACACTGAATCAAGGATGATATAAATGACAAGGGAAGATATGGAGTTTATAGCAAGTGGAAATGAGAATTGAAACAATAGCAAGATCTAAGCCAGGGGTCTCAAAGTCCCAGCCTGAGAACCTCCCCACTGCGGCCCGCAGAGGAGAGACGCATGCAGACACGATACTGGCAATGTCTGCTGCGGGCGCCGCCCCCTGCAGCTCCCACTGGCTGAGGGAGAGGAACAGAGATACCATCACTAGTCGCCAGGCAGAGTCAGCCATGGAAGCAGCGTCACTTTTTTCCACATCAAAATACCAAACACAACTATCTGATGCACACCTTCTGCAATCCTGAAGGTTTCAACTGCTCAGTCACTGAGGCCAAACATCAACAAACTGACAGAACTGAAGCGTTGCCAGTGGCTGGCAAACACTAAAAACTCTCTGGCAGAGAATTGTATAAAGTTGTATGACAGTTTTATTATTTCTAAGAAATTCGAAATAAAAAATAAAGTATAAATGTTTTTCCTGTCTCTTAATCAATTTCTGATTCATGACGATACTTTGTTTCTCACCCCATGACTATTAGTTTCTTTAGTAGCCTCTTGTGAGAGACTTTGCCAATGGCCTATTTAAAATCTAAATAAATTACGTCAGCTGGTTCTCTTGTATCCTTTATTTTATCAAGTACAACAAATCCTAAGAAATTCGTGAGACATAATTTTCTTTTACAGAACCTGGGCTGGTTATACTCTGTTATATCATGATCTAACAGTCCTGGCATTTTATTACACTATTTTTATTACAGTTTTAACCAATTTGGCAGGTACAGATATAAGGTTTACTAGTTTGTAATTGCCCAGATCACCCATGGAGCCTTTTAAAAATATAGTTACAAGATCTGCTACCTTCAAATCCTCCAGTATCATAGCTATTTTTAATGAGAGATGGCATATTTTTGTTAGCTGCTCAGCCACTTCATACTTAATCTCCTTCAGAACTCTTAGATTTATAGCATCTGGGTCTGGTGACTTATTACTTTTTAAATTATCAATTAGCTCCATCAATTTCTTCTGACATCTCAATCTGTGATAGTACCTCATTTTTTATTACCAGAAAAGTGTGTTATAGGTATATCCCCTAACATCTTTTGTGGTGGAGACTGATGCAAATAAATCATTTAGCTTGTGAGCAACGTTCTTTCATTCCTTAATTTCTCCCTTGGTGATCCAGTGAACCCAGTGAGTTTCTTTCCCAGGCTTCCTGGTTCTGATCTATTAAAAGAATTTCATGTTTGTTTTATACCCATTTGTTGTTCAAAATCCATCTTATCCCTCTTAATTTCCCTGTTACATATTGCCTGCTGTTTACTGGTTTCACTGGGGTTAGATTTCCAGATTTTGAAAGATCTCTAGTTGGCTCAAATAACCTCTCAAAATTTGCCATCTAGGCAGACGGGCTTACATCATGCTTCCTGATTTTGTTTTTGTTCAGTGGTACACGTCTTGTAGGAATCAGTTAATGTCTTCTTAACTATGCCACCTGTAAGGATTTTACTTCATTTACTTTTGACTCTAGGGCCTTTTTGACTAGCCTCTTCATTTTATTAAAGTCTCCCTTTATCAAGTTTAATGTCACTTTTTGGTATCTTATTTCCCATTAGGAGGTTGAACCTAATAATATTATGGTCACTATTACTTAGTGGCTCAGCTACTTTTAATTCTTGAATTAACTCCTGCAAAACAATCCTGTGACTGTTCCATGGCTGGAAGAAGTTGGTGGAAAATTCCTCTCTTTCCCCCAACAGAGTTCCCAGGGCCCAGCCAAGTTACTCTGTCTAGGTACTGTGGGAAGGATTTGCCCCTTTGTGTCTGAATAATTTTGTTTATCTATTTAGGCAGGAGCTGCCTCATTCCCTGTGGTCTGTAAAGAGACAAGCACAATGCTGGTGGTTAATAAATAATGATAAACAATAATAGCCTCTTGCTTGTAAAGTAAGGGTAAATAAGTAGTGTATTACTCATGCCTTATTAAAATTGGAGTTAAGAAAATTGTTTGAATTAACTTGAAAATATAATCTAATTCTTTTAAATAGAATGTAAACTTGTTTGAATTTGCTTCACAATTTGATAATTTTCTTGAATAATAAAAGAGCCCTCCACCAGATAAAATCAAAATAATATTAGAGAGAGAGAGAGAACAAACACCTTATGTTTGTTTTAAATTAATAAAGCTTGAACTTGCTTGTTTGGGGATTTTTATGAAATGTCTACTAAGAGAGATAACTGGGCCACTGTATATGAAGAAGCAATAATTAAAATAATCCTATCCCAATGGCCTACCAGTCATACTTACAAACAAGCACAACAAAGGAATGGGATAAAAACAACAACTGCCCAAAACAACTTCAGTTATTCTGACTAAAGCAATTCATTCAAAACCTCTAAGATTTTTCTGCTGTTTATTTACACCAACAAATAATCCCTTCCTTTAACTAAAGCAGATGGATCTCCACTTTATTTCCCACTCAAGGCTGACCAATTGGGTGTCTCTTTACTTCCACTCTGCAGCTTTATGCTCTCTAACCGTACTTGCTCAGTAAGTCATTTCCGAAATTTTTTCCAGATAAATTTCATTTACAGGTATTTCCTTGACTGATGTAATGGATAAGTTTAAATGCCTCCTAGATAATAACACAGGTAGTCTAGACCATCTCAATCTCCAATGAAACTTACTTTTCCTGTTATTAACCAGCCCATGATTTTTTTTCTTTAACTAGTGACCTGTGTTACACAGAAACTGGTAAATGTCCATCTTCTTCTCCCTGGGGAAAAATTAATAATCACACCTACAAGATTTCATACTCTTTTGAGGCATGCAATCAAATTATTATGCAGGCAGCATGATCCAAGTATTATCGCTTTTCAGCACCTACCTTTAACTCATTTCACAGAGCAGGTCAGGGAAATGAAATGTTATACCCCTGTGTGACAGCTGCATTGTGATTAGGCAGTTGGAATCATGCAAAATGGGAGGCACAGACCTGTGGTGCTGCCTTTGATTATCCATTCCAAGGGCTCTACTGTCACTGCCACATAGCAACAAGATTGAAAAGATCAGAAAATTTGGCTTTAAAGACCCCCAAAGCTTCCAAGGACACAGCAAAGCACAAGAGTAGGTAGGGAAGGTATTATTATTATTACAACTGATATTTTAGTAGCACCTAGAAACTCCAAATCAGATTGGGAACCCCATTGTGCTAGGAACAATTCAAACACAGAGCAAAACAAGCTTTTGCCCCAAAGAGGTTCAGTCTAATTAAGACAAGCTGTAACAAGTGAATGTCACAAACTATCAGAAGAAATGGGAGAGGGAGGGAAACAATTATAAGAAAATATATTTACACAGGGCACAATGGGTATAATTAATTCCTTCTGCCTATCCAGCTAGCTGTTATGACTTGGCACTTCTGTAAGCATCACCGTAGGTCTTGAGGAGGGGCCTGAAGGAGTACAAGGCAGTGTCTTTATGGAAGAGTTTGGGTAGGACGCTTCATGCTGGAGGGCAGGAAAGTGAAGATGCTTGTGGGAAAACCAGACAACCAGGTAACTTTGCTGTTGGTGGTAGAGAGTTAGGCTGTGATAAAATATAAAAGCATATCAATAGCTTTCTCCTGACTGAGTTATGCTGCTGAAAGGGAAAAGAGCATTGTAGAGAGGTAGGTCCTCCTTGTGAATGCAAAGAGATCCACAGAGTAGTGATCCCTGTTGAACCTTGGAATCCACATTCTTAGGAGGCCAACTCTTTTCCATGGGCTGATAAAAAACTAACTCCCTCCTGGAGAGGATATTGGCTAGAAAACTCCATGCCAATTTCCCCCTCATATGTTTTTTTTCATGAAAGTGAATGATTGAACTCTAATTTCTAAGTCGGTGGCAGAAAAGGCACTGCTACAAAGATACAACAAGCAAGTCCAAAGCACTTGCTATTTGAGTTTAAATTTTGGTCCAGACGCCAGGATTTTAGACTATCCTGGAGAAGATCCAAAAGACATACAAATGTGTAGATTAAATGAATTATCACCCCAGCTAGTCTGTTTGTACTGTAAACAACTGACATTCAGTCCTCATCTGCTAACCAGCATGTATTCTGCTCACAAAAGTCTTTGTTTCATTACTCCCGGCAGAATTCCAGCAACGGTAGAAAGCCTCCCACCCCAACACACTTCATTGGTTGCTTTCATATCAACATCCTTATTTCTTCTTTGAAAAATGTACTGCTTTTTTGTCCCTGTGGTTGAAGTTATGAGGTGTTGATAGACCCTGGACAGGGTATAATTTGTGACAGAAGGTGGTTTTGATCGATTTTTCTCCCCTTTCTAGCCCATGTCTTGAATATATTAGTTTTGCAAACTCACTGGCTTAAGGTCTATTTTCTTTTTACAGTATTTCCCCTTTCTGCATTGTTGTTCCCTTGCCAAATGCTCAGTTGTAGATGGTATTCTCTGCTTGGCAGGAAATGTGTCTTTCTCTGTGTTTTGTTTAGTACCGAGCCAACTGTCAGTGCTGAAATCTCTGTATCCTGATTCTCCCTCACTATAACATGATAACTCCCATTCGATCTTTTCTGTTTTGGTGAGTTACTCACATACTGTGTAGGGAGAACAGAGCCCCTAATTTTCATGGCAGAGTATTTGCTTTTTTATTTGTGATTATTTTACACTATATACTGATGCTCAGTTGTCTTTCCTCCATTAACAGAGATTTGTACTTTAGTAAAAGTCATGCTGGGGCATGTGTCTATGCGCATATGCTCATGAAAATATGTCGTATGAACAGACCCTGAATAAAGGTGTCAAGTCATGTGATACAATTAAATTCAGAGTCCCTAAGCAGAAGGAGTCTATCAGAAAAGGCCTATCAAAATAACAGCAGCTTCCTAACACTAATTATGAATTATTAACTTTGTTTATGACATTCCTCACTGGTGCAAAGACGTAAAAAAAAAAAATGGAGAACAGCACGAAAAGAAATGCAAAAGTGTCACTGATGGATATGCGTAATCTGTTTGATTTTCAATTTGGTTGTAATTGTAAACTCACTTTTGGGGGCATGTGAACACAAAGTAGGGTTTGTTTGTTTTTTAAACATTTATACTTTAGGTAAACATAAGAAATAACATTCATAATTGCCATAACCAAACCCAACTGCCAACGTGATGTACATCCCTTGGCCTCACCTGATCTACACTCCTGTGATTAGCTTTAGCGCCTGTCACGGGGCTATTTATTTAAACACCTCTCCTTAAAACTTCAGGGGCCTACACATAATTTTAAAAAGCCAATCCATTAAAACCAAAAAAAGAAAAGGAAGAAAATTAAAACAGCCCCTCAAACTAAATCAACCCCGATTATTCCCCAAACAACCAGCCACACAACAAAGCACCAAAAAAACCAAAACCAAAACAAAAAAACTTATTCCACTCTTACTAACAACCCCTCCTCCCCCCCGTACTAGAATCTCTGACCCACTTCTTGGTTTACAATTGCCAAATCTTAGGACAGGGTGGAAAAGTAAGTGAACACAAAATGCCCCACAATAATGCCCCTTTCCTCGTGGAAAGAAATTACTTTCCAATAGCTCCTTTTATCAACAAGAAAGTCTAACAAAAATTAAAGATTCCCTTCTTCACAAGGTGATAAAATAGTCCCAAACACTCCCCTGTGCTGGAAATAAGGGGGTAAAAGGAGGGAGATCTTGTCTCTCATGTAGCCAGACCTCAGACCACTAGGGATTGGTGGGTCATAATCAACACCCTAACACTATATCAGTAAACTAATAAGCAGCCAGTGCAGAGCATAGAGCTGTGATGCTGTGCTCTTGTACAGATAACTTGCTGAAAAGCAGGAAGCCCCATTCTCCACAAGCTTAAATTTTCAAATAATGTACAGGCCTTAAAGGACAAGGAAAAAAGTACATTTTATCATGTGATAAAACATACATTTTTCTTGGGTGGACATGCCAAAAAGTATCAGCCATTGAAGAGCACACTACAAGACTCTAATCCTAAAGTGACAAAAACATGGGTTATAGTAGCAAAGTCTATATCAGAAATAAAAGGTAAAAGCCTCTTGGCCAACTGCACATGCAAAGAAGCAGTTGGGTTTACAGCTGCTATCTGGTCATCTAAGTGCGGCAGAAGTCTAACAAGATCCCATGAATTGCAATCACACGAGTTGTATGGTGAGATCATGCCTCCAATCAAGGGGACTCAAGGAACGGCAATAGGAGGCTATGACAATCCACTTCCATCACTTTAGACTTAGGTAGCTAGCTCTCATTCATGCTCCAAATGCCAGGTCACTTGCATTCCATGATTCCACTTCCACATCATTTGCCATGGATTTTACCTCCTTCCATAGAAGGGTAATCTAGAATCTGAGCTTTCATTAGAAATAAATATTTCTTTTGATTGTGAAGATCACCACTCAAACACCAACACCCTGCAAACTGTCGCCGTGATGTCCAAGTGAGTCTGCTGGGAGCTTGAAACAATAACTCTAAGAGGTGTAAACTGCCCTATTCATTTCAATCAGGGTCTTGCCCTATGGACTTAGATTCTGTAAGCAATGGAATTTGGCATTTTACCAAGACACTATGGAATTCCGCAATTTTCCCATAGACTTTGCCAGTTTGTTGTAGCTAGCCATTTTGTTTCTTGTCACCCTGCCTGCCTCTTGCTGTCCAGCTTTCTCCAGAGGAAAAGTTAATTTTATCACACTGCAGGCTTCCACCAGAACTGGAGTCCAACATGCACCCATGGAATGGGGAAACCAGAAGTGCAGACTGGTGAGGAAAGCTGGCTTGAAAACAGCATATCACTTGGGACCCAGAGAAGGGAGATGTGTCATTGCAGCCAGCTACAAGCTCCCCATTTCCCTGGCACATATGGGGAGATTAATCTAGACTAAACTAACTGGGCAACATCACAGGAACCAAGACCCAGGTAGCTGAGTTGCCTCTGGGAAAACATTCAATCCTCAAGAAGAAAAGACAAATTGTACATCAATTAGCATTTTCATCTGTGTGCCATAGTTGTGTGTGTTAGTGAGAGAGCAAAGACATGGGGGACTAGAGGGGAGGATATTTCATGATAATAAAATAAGTTAATGTTGTTGAGAAACATAGCGGTTGTTGCTGTGGAATCTGGCCCTATTCTGTCTACAAGAGGCCCTGCTCCAAGGCACAGTAAAGTGTTCAACTACATCACGTTAAGAAAGATATGAACAAATGGGAGACAGTCCAGAGAAGAACACCAAAAAATTGTGAGAGATTTATAAAACAAAATGAGGAAAGGTTGAAAGAACTGAACATGTATAGTGTAGAGAAAGCTGAGGGGGAACTTGTTAACAATTTTCAAATATGTAAAAGGTTGTTATAAAGAGGACAGTGATCAATTATTCTCCATGTTCACAGAGGGTAGGACAAGAAGCAATGGGCTTAATCTGCAGCTAGAGAGATTTAGGTAGGAAAAACTTTCTAACTATAAGGATAGTTAAGTGCTGGAATAGGTTGCCCAGGGAAGTTATGGAATCCCATCACTGGAGGTTTTTAAAAATAGGTTAGACAAACACTTCTCCGGGAGTCTAGGTATATTTAATCCTCCCTCAACTTGGGGCACTTGCCTAGATGACCTCTTGGGGCAGAAATGTATCATCCCAAATTCACTTGTGAAAGAAAGGAATCGACTTTAGTCCAGAGTAACCCCACCCATTCCTTCTATGGTCCACGGGCAAGTCATCACTGCCTTATGGTCAGTGCTACGAAGGCAGTAGTTAGAATGA
The DNA here is from genome assembly GCF_013100865.1 of Trachemys scripta elegans. NCBI lineage: Eukaryota > Metazoa > Chordata > Testudines > Emydidae > Trachemys > Trachemys scripta. The sequence goes on from NC_048299.1 coordinate 197,633,575, forward strand.
TCATCATCATGGTTGGACATCTGATCTTCACCCATTGCCTGGGGGAGATCATTGACCAACACACAAATAAAGTTTTTGTGCCAAACCTAGGCCTGAAACTAGAATAAGAAAGGTCAAGAAAATCAGACATCCTATGAGTTTGTCTTGCTTCCACCTCTCCACTATCTTACACAGAAAAAGATTGAAAATGGGTTTACAGCTAGCCAGATTATCAGTGTCAAGAGCATGTGTCTTGAGCCTCGGATACGTGACAGCTTCCTCAAGGATAACTGGCACTCTGCTCTCTTTAGGAGAGATAATGGCAATGCCCAATAGGCGCTCACCCTCTCCTACCTCAGTTTACCATCACCAGGAGGGAAACACATGAGACCAGATCACAGGCTGTGGAATACAGTTCTCCCACACCTCTGGGATCTCAGCGAGCTGCACAGGCTGAAACTTAACCAGTGAAGACACTTTGCTTTGCTAGCATGGACACAGGTAGCTAGATTGTTCCCAATGCTTCCATGAACAGAAGAGGCCGCGTCCAGCAGACCTGCCACAGGAGTGCAGGCAAAGAACCTGGTATCCAATGGAAGCTGATTAACTGGAGTTCTTTGGGATTTTGTGGCTAGGAAGTTTGGGTTTTCACCTAAAGGAGAATTGTCTTCGGATACCCCTGCAGATTGCCAAATGAGAGTTAAATCCAAAGGGCATTCAATCCCACTGTCAATGGCAGCAAGCTCTATTTTTGTGCGGCCGGGGGCGGGGCAGGAAGCAGCAGGGCACGGCAGTGCTGAGTCCCCCAGCTCTAAAACTGGACAGCTTTTCATCTCCAATCTAAGTTGTCATTTCCCCATGTATAGATTGAACGTCTGCACTCTGTCTACTCCACAATCACCACCCCCAGTCTACTTGCCATCTATTAAGAGGCTTCACTAGTAATATTGCAAAGTCAGTCTCTCATAATTCCCTGACTCCTCCATTCCCAACTTGTGGGTTTCCTTGGAAGAGGGCATAATGGAGGCCACAGCTTACAAGAGCAAGGAAGTATTATCTGTGATAGAATAAAAATATGCAAGAGACTTCCTTTTTAAAATTTTGGACAAAAAGACAAAATGTCTTTTCATTATTCTTTTCGTTCCCATTCAATTTCAAGTTTAAAATACATTGCTGTAGAAGGTTTCATCCAATTTTTGGATGAGAAAAAGAGAAGATTGGGAACAGAAACTGGAGTTAAAAAGTATAAGGGAGGGAGAAAAATAATCCCACAGAAATCTGCCTCTGTAGCTAGATTACAGTACTAATGCTATATTTGTGCAAATCTCAGAAACATTTGCAGTTTTGGCAATAAAAGAGCTGTCCAAATTGAAGCAATGTTAAATGTATCAACAAGAATAGACCCCTCTGACTGCATAATTGCTTATTACTGATTTACGCTTCATTTCTCATAAATTGGTTGCAGTCTTTTAGGGACCAGGGGAAACTTTCTAAGCGATCACATTTTAGCAAGAATACTTTAAATAGTACTTTTTTTCTATAGTTCCTTTCCCTTCACTGCTAATTATCACAATAATTAGTCATAAACAGAAGCTGTCTTATTCGATGATACCAAAACTAGGCTTGTATGAAATATGGGTACTTTGCTTCACAGGGTTTTCATGTATAATTTCTTTGGTTCTGACTTACACAAGTTTGCATCTCCTCCTGTGCTTCACTTTAAGTTTCAAGTCTGAACTAATAGAAAAGATGAAAGCAGAACTTAGTCAAAATTGCTGCATTTTGCCCGGTATGTCTTCAGAACCATGAGACTGCAAAATCCATATGGTTTTGATGCAAAACTGTAAATCAGCCCTGGCTCACTTGAGATGTTTCTATTTACATACAAACTTCTTAGTTATCAGCAATAATGGGAAGTGAAATGAGGAAAAAGTACATGAAAGTTTAAAGTTTAGGAGAAATATGTTTGAAAATACACACACACACACTCTTAATGGCCACCCTAACAATTACAGTGTTCTAAAGTCATCTATTATCACAGTCTAACTCCCATTATTAAAGACGCACATTTTCAGTATAATGCATGGGGAATTAGGTGTGCAACTCCCCTTAACAACAATTGTGGTGTCTTGCATACAGGGCCGGCTCTGGCTTTTTGGCCGCCCCAAGCAAAAAAAAAAAAAAAAAAAAAAAACGGGGCGGCCAAAAAGCCAGAGCCGGCCCTGTATGCAAGACNAAAAAAAAAAAAAAAAAAAAAAACCACCTGCAGCGCGGCCGGAGCAGGGGGACCAGGCTGGGGGAAGGGTGGGGGAGAGGGAGAGAGCAGGCGGGAGAGAAGGGGGCGGCCAGGGCTACAGCAGGGGCACTGCCACGTGGCCCCTCCTGCTGCGCCGCCTCCTGCCGCCTGCTGCGAGGGCTCCGCTCCAGTCGGCGGGGAGGGAAGGAAGAGGACTGCCCTGCAGGGGGCTCTGGTTCTCCGCACCACCACCCCCTACAGGGCAGCCGGAGCGGAACAACAAACAAACAAACAAAAAAAGCAGCCGTGCCGCCCTAGTATTGGGCAGAATGCCGCCTCGAACAGTCTGCCGCCCCAAGCACCAGCTTGCTCAGCTGGTGCCAGGAGACAGCCCTGCTTGCATAGTGTTGAAAAATTATTCCAAAGAGTTAATGTTGCCATAGATATTATGTATTAAAATTTTAATTCTTGTCATGGAATCCAGAAGCCATGTGAGTCATATGATAACACTATCATAACATTATTTTGCCCAAAGTGGCATGCCCTTTGGTCCTCTTGGTTACAGCAAAAGAGTAACGCCCTCCTGCTTGCTGTCCCTTTCTATCCACTATAGCCTCTATTTATTGTAATACACTCTTAATGCTTTGTACTGATAACCTCAGAACTACATATTATCTTACCCAAATGGGTCCAAAGTTCTCTTTAAATTGCCTTTCTTATTGTTTACAATTTATGAATATAGTCAAAAACTACAGATGGAAAAAATTGAATTCACACGCTTTTTCTTTATATCCTGATTACATTTCAGAATTTCTCACTCTTTCCTTGTCTCGCCTTAATTTTCTACTGTGGGGTAATGCAGAACATGTTCAATTTTGGAAAGCAATAATCAGAGGCATAATTTTTCATATAAAGAGTGAAATTGCAGATTACATGATACATAAACATTCTCTAAAAATTAATTCATGATTTTATTCTCTTGTATTTGTACTAGCTGCTACTCCAGTCTGTTGTTGAAGCTCACACATTTTGGATGAGACACAGTGTCAATCTGTACCATACAAATGGTAGAGATGTCTCTAATTTGTTATAGTTTATACTGTTGTGCTCAGCTCATTCATATTTTTTGCTTTTACTTCAAGTTTTTTACCTTTGCATTTTTCACAATGATGAGAAAGGAAAAAAATAACAACCTTTTTCACAGTGGATTGCAAATTACTGACTGAACTGAATTTTTTTCAAATTAGAATGGACAAAATGGGCAAGTTTTGGTGGCTTCAATTACCTTTGTGCCAAAAACAGACATTTTACAAGTACGTAAGGCCAAATTCTTCTCTGAGACCTGGTCTGAAATCCACAAAATTCCAAATCAGTTAGCTGTGTCTTTAAGGGATTGAAAACAGCCTCCATACTGATTACATGATCCATCAATCTTCAGCTCTCCTGAGCAAATGCACTAATGCTCACTTTCCAGCGCAAAGCCTAAATAACTGGGTTGTGGACTAAAGTCCTTTCTGGGGGCTGGGAAAGGATGACCATCTTCTTCCAGGCCACAAAGCAGCAGTAGATCTGCTTCTGGTGATACATTCTATGGCCTGCAGTAGTAGGCTTGTTTCTGGTTGCATCCACCACATCCTCATGTAGGAAATGGCTGGTAGATTTGTGATTCTTTTTTACCCTTGCTGTCAATCTGTCCCTTTGGTGACTATATGCATGCAGTACCTAAGGAGGATTCCTTGCGTGGGTTCTCCAAATCTTGTTCCCTATTCTCCTAACCATGCAGCACTGTATTGATTCTACTGATGACAGAACCTTCCACACAGTCATTGTTCAAATAATAGTAACTCATTACAATATGGCCCTGTATCCCTGACTGATGCCTCTAGTTGTTCTGTAATTATAATACCACATTCATATTTAAGGCTACTATTTTATTCTCACCAAACCTTGTAGTAAATCCTTATTACAATAAAAATAATGAAACAAAATTCATAATATTGTGGACATTACCACACTATCAATTGACTTCTAACCAATTCAGATTCCTATTTTTATACAAATGGAGCAGGTTTACACTTGGATGCTGTACTTCAGCATTTCTGATGACAATAGCCATCAGTGTTATCATTATACTCCCTCAGTATAATTGTTTAATTTTAGCTGCTTTGCTTGTGCTACACGTGGAAAACTTGCCTATGTTTAAAATACTACTTGCTTTTGCGGCACTGTTTCTGAAGGAGAATACCTGACACTTGACTCAGTAGTACATTGCAAAAAAAAAAAAAAAAGTGGCTCCCATGGCACGCCTTAACATTTTCTTGTAACTATATTGTTTTATAAATGAAACTGCCATAGCAAAAATGACAAATATAACATATAAAAGAACAAAAAGGGCAATAAATCACAAGCGACACTCCAGCCCATTAAAATGCACTCAGCTGGTGTTGCAGAAAGTAGAAAATGTTCTTCTCGCTTTACATTCTGCCCAGCTGAACAGGGACAATCAGAATCCTTAAACTACTACCAGCATAGCAAATGTTGGAGCTCTAAAGGAAAGACGGGATAAGAATTTCAGTATGGAGATCTTCGCTCACACTGCTTCCTTGTCATGGAAGGAAGTGACCCTGTACGTTGCTTTAACATTTCACAATAGAAGGTATCCATTCTCCTCTTGATAACTCTGCATAACTCCCATAGATGCAAATGGGAGCTATGTAGAAGTATCAAGGCAAGAATAAGCTCCTGGCTATGTTCAGTAACATCTGTAAATAGTGGTGTTGTATTGTCAACAAAGCATGGATTCTTAGTTACCCAAAGCTGTGCTTCAGGTTTCATCATGTCACAGTGCATGTGAATCGGGGCGGGGTGGGAGCAGCCATCTTCAGAAAGGTGCAACAAGCACTGAGGAAAGATAAGTAGACCTAAATGTGTGTGTGAAAGGACAGAAATCCTCCAATATAAAGACCCCCCCCACCCTTCTTCCTCCAAATAAACAAAACAAAGACATGACCATGAAAGAGAGTAACTCCCCCTCCAGCAAACAAACTATGGAGAGGAGTGGAGAAGCATCTGTCACTAAGTTTGACCTGAAGACCTGCTGTTACAAACCAGAAAGATGAATAAGGAGATGAGGGAAGAGTTCCAGGCTTACATTAAAGATGTAAAAAATTAAATTAATGAGATTAATTGGAAAATATCAGAAGTGGAAGCAGATTTCAATGAGCAATGGGACAGCATTATTAATCTAGATGAAAGAATCCAAATAATTAAAAAAGATAAAAAGGAACAGAATTAAAACTGGAGGACATGGAAAATAGAGAATGCAAGAACATCACAAGGATTAAAAGTATTCCAGAGGAGACGGAAGGGAGAAATTGCTGGACACATTGAACAATATTTTCCATGACATATTAAAACTCGACTATAAGGATTACATTCATATTGAAAGGGCTTCCAGATCCCTTTTCCCCAAGCCCCCAGCAGGCTCCAGACCTAGAGATGTGATTGTCGATCTACACTACTATGAAGACAAGGATAAAATACTGAGGGCAATGAGGGAGAGAACTGAACCACAGATGAGTCTTAACCAGCCAATACAAATTTTCCCTGATCTTGCAACCTCAACCCTTGGGCCTTGGCTACACTTGCAGCTGTACAGCGCTGTGAGGTAAACCTGTCTTCGTACAGCTGAGTAGGGAAAAGTGCTGCAGTCTGTCCACACTGACAGCTGACAGCGCAGTGGTGTGGCCACGCTTGCAACATTTGCAGCTGTGTTGGGAGCGGTGCATTATGGGCAGCTATCCCAGCATTCATGTGGCTGGAACGTGCTTTTCAAAACGGGGGGAGGAGGTGGATTGTGACAGGGAGTGTGGGGGGGAGAGAGAGTGCTTTTTGGACCACGTCAGCTCTCTATTTTGCAAGTTCCGAACTCCCGGCCCCCTGCTCATTCGTTTACTCACTCAAAGCAAGCTGCAAATTGTTTGCTTTTCTCTGCGGTACGAGCTTTGAAACCGGCACTTCCGCATTCCTGCAGCCGGTCACAACAATGGAGAGGATTGGCCACTTGACAAAGTGATTAGTACAGCACTGCAAGCGCTTACACTCACACCTGTGAGTCGTAGCCACTCCGCTGCAGCTGTTATTCCTCTCGGAGATATGGAGTACCTGCAGCGGTGTACCCAGGGAGATACAGTGCTGCAAGTGCCCTGCCAGTGTGGACGGGGAGTGAGTTGCAGCGCTGGGGGAGGCTTTACAGCGCTGTAACTTGCAAGTGTAGCCAAGGCCTTAGAAGTGAAGAGAACTCTGCCAGATTACCACAATTCTTAGAAAGAACAACAGAAGATACAAATGGGCGTTCCCATCTAGACTATCCATTACATGGAAAGACAAATATGTCCAGCTCAGATCCAAAAGAAGGGGGAACAGATACTTATGGACACTGGAATAGACAAATCAGCTCACGAACAATCTGAATGGGATCAAAGGCATCAGTCCCACAGGTCACCAACAAATCACTGGGAATTGAGGAGAGCGAAGAGAGCTGGAATTGCTCGAAACAGATGCAGCAGGAATACACCATGACAGAAACGAGAGCAGAAGAAGCAGTCCAGATCCCAAAGAAAATAATTTGCTAAGACATTTAAATAAATAATGCATATTATATTCATGTGGTTACAATGATAAAGGAATATAGTTAAATGGAAGCTGGGCTGTATAGCCCCCAGGATATTTTACTCTATGTGGATAAAGTATACTTAATGGATATAACATTACAGTTAATTTAATGCTGCGATTTATAGTACAGGTAAAGTTAATAACAAAATAGCAGGAGACTCAGATCTCCCCTCCTGAAGTAAGTTTGACTTTAGAATTATCATAACCGTTCCGAATTTGGAGAAAGGTCATCGATGGTGGAAAATTTTCAGAATAAGTGAACTCAAAGATAACATAACAATCTCATCATGCCTGATGTGTATCATACAGACCTCTTTCTTTAATTAATGTGATGCTAAAATACTAGCAAACAAATTGTCATCTTGCCCGTATATGTTCACCCTGACCAATTTGGGTTTGTTGTTGGTAGTCGTCTATCTGATAATATCAAAAGAACTCTGAATTTGATCTATAACGTTAATTCTAGCTATTTTTCCTGCTTTCTTTGGACACTGAAAAAACCCTCGACCAGTTGCAGTGGGAGTAACAGACAGATTTGGATAAGGTTTGGTTATGGAAATCAGTTTTATATTGGCAGTTCATCCTTATCTCCTTATTCTTGAGCCTCTGCATTGGTTAATGATCATCAATCTCCTCCTTTTAATATGTCTAGGGCAGTGTTTTTCAAACCGTGGGTCGCGACCCACTACTGGGTCACGGCATGTAAGGCACTGGGTCACCTTGCTCTGCTCAGCACCGCCGACTGGGGCGTTAAAAGTCCTGTTAACGGTGCTGCCCAGCTAAGGCAGGCTAGTGCTTACCTTTTCCGACACTGTGCCTTGGAAGCAGCCAGCAGCAGGTCCGGCTCCTTGGCAGGGGGGCCATGGGGCTCCATGCACTGCCTGCGCCCTGAACACCAGCTCCACGCTCCCATTGGCCGGGAACAGGGGTGGGGAGGAGGGCGGTGTCTGCGGGCGAGAGTTGCACAGAGCCCGTGCCTAGGAGCCGGACCTGCTGCTGGCCGCTTCCGGGGCGCAGCGTGGTCTGCGGTGCCAGGACAGGTGGGAAGCACGCGGAGCCCCATGCCCCCCGCCTAGGAGGTAAGGCCATGCCCAAACCCTGCGCCCCAGCCCTGAGCCCCCCCAAATCTAAAACCTCTTCCTGCACCCAAACCCCTCATCTCCAGCCCCATCCCAGAGCCTGCACCCCCAGCCCAGAGCCCTGACCCCCTCCTGCACTCCAACCCCCTGTCCCAGCCCAGAGTACCCTCCCACACCCTGAACCCCTCATTCTCAGCCCTACCCCGCAGCCCTGAGCCCCTCTCACACCCCAAAACCCTCATCCCCAGCTCTGTTGGGTCGCGGGCATCAACAATTTTCTTCAACTAGGTCCCCAGGTCTAGGATACAGGACAGGATTTCTTGTTATCCCCCCTGTTTGCTTTGGCAATGGAGTCTCTTGCAAAAAAGATGAGAAATAGCACCTTGGTAAGGTGCATCCAAATGCAAAATAGCTTTGTTTCTGACAATGCCTTGTTTCTTTGCAGGATCCAGAAGCCTCATTAAAAGTTATAGGACAATTGAATTTGGGCAGGTTTCAGGCTTCAAAATAAACTATGATAAATCTGAAACTTTAGGAATTAAATTTTCCCAAAAGAGTCACATCTAACTGTTGTCAGATACATACATTTAAATGGGTAAAGGAATCTTTAAAATATTTAGGAATAAATATGGTGTAGAAACTTAATTTTTTTAAGGAAATTAACCTCCACTGTGGAACACAGTAATAAAAGACTTGGAGGAATGGAATAAATATGAAATTTCTAGGCTAGGTAGGATAGCCTCAGTAAACAGGAATGTCCTTCCAAAGTTATTATGTTTGTTTCAGTGTATCCCTGTTGGTATCCCTGACGTGATATTAAAAACATGGCGGGCTGCAATATTAAAATTCAGATGGAAACACAAAAGACAATGGGTGTATTCTATAGATCTGTATAAGTCTACAAAGTAGGGTGGACTAGCTTTCCCTAATTTGGCTTATTCTTGTTATACATCTCAATTAAAATATGCGATCAATTGGGTTAAAATAAACCATCCAAACACTGGGTAAAACTCAAATACTGGAACTCAAATGTAGCTATTCATAGTAATTGTTTGATTAAAAAGATATCTAGGGCTCCAAAAATAAAAGAATCATCCAATTCATCTAGACCACCTTAGCAGCTTTGGATAATTTTTTTAAATTCCTATCACCGAGGCCCTCTTCCTTTTAATTAATAATTCGGAGTTTATCTTAAGGAAACAGCAAAGTGACTATTCACTGTGGGTAAGAGCTGAGATTACTGAATTTGGACAGCTGTTCCTTGGTCTTGATTTGAAATCACACCAAGAGATATGTAATAATGTAAACAATATAAAGATCCTGTATTTTAATTTACAAGTCAAATATTTTATTGTGAAATCGGGATACAAGGCAGCTCTATCTAGACCTTTAACCACATTTGAGGAGTTGACCCAGACACAAGCTGGAACAAAAAGTTTTCCGTCTGACCTACATACCTTTTTGACTGAAAAAAGATGTTGATAAGAAAACAACCTAGATGAAAAGATGGGAGGGGGACTCAGACAAAGAAACTGATCTGGATGACTGGGTCTCTATATGAGAAAGGGGATATACAGCTTCAATTTGAGTAACTCATAAGGACATTTTTTTATGAATCACTAGATAGATGACATGTGACTTCAGTTAAGATCCATCATATTTTTGCTGCTAAGGCAGTACTCTGCTGGAGGGATTGCAGAGAAAAGGGAACATACATTTGGTGATTGTGTAGATCCCCTGACCTGCTTGCTTAATGCTCCAGTAGAGGATCAACATTTTAAACAGAATGACAAATTAACTTCTTTTTATTATTGTTATCACAATTATTGGAGAAATGTCACTCCTCCTCCTAGGAGGTCCTGACTAATGACACAGATAAATGGGAAAATAATCCTTCCCAAATTCACAGTGCTATAGTTTGTTTTAACAAACATTTAATGCCAAATTGTGCTGTCAGTAATACTAGTGTAAATCCAGAGTAAATCCACTGACAAAAAAAAAAAATCAATCTAGATCTCAATTCAGTCATTCAATGACTTTCCATGGAATTACTCCAGGTTTACATTGTAATGACTGAGAGCAGAATTTGGCCCAGTGTATTCCAATAATTCTCATGTAGTGAATTTCACATTTTGATAAATCTTTAAATGTTATTAGGCCAATAATTCCATAAGGCAGAAAAAAACACACAATTGGGATTAGTTTTGTATCAGTTTTTAACATGGTTCTAAACTACACTGTTCATCTAGACCTTCAGTTATCTATGGTGTAATTAATTTAAGCTTTACGAGTTTCACTATCTTAGTTTTTCTAATTTTTAAAAGTATTTTTATTCTAGCAAGAAATTACAAAAAGCCTCTGATGTATCTTTTTTGAATGTGAATCATCATAGGTACTTCATTTACAAAGACTGTGCAACACAAAGTTTAGCCTTCCAGCCACATGTGTAACAAACAGTGAATGATAAAAACAGTGTGTTGATGGAAATCAATCTGAATAGCATCTGGTACAGTAGGTGTCTGTGCTACTAAATCATAAATGAAATTTTTTTAATTTAGAAGTAAGTAGCCCAGACACTTTTGAACAATTAAGGAACAAGCATTCAAAAATGGAACATTTTAATCATAATTCCAAGCATGTTATTTCATTAAAATGGAAGCAGGAGGAAAAGAGATGAGGACCCACTGAAAACCAAATATGGCCATTCTGAAGCTATTGAATGAAGTGACTTACAAAATGGTGAAGCAAGGGACAGTAGCTTACAGTCTTCTCTTATGTGTCACTATGCTTTAATCCCCAAATAATTCTCATTTTATTCTAATACATAATTTATGCACTAATTTCTTGTGTTTATTTTCAGATGACATTTTTCATGTTGTCCTTGATTTTTCCCCCTAAGTATGAGAAGATATGAATTTCATCTTCAGCTTTCAATAGAAAATGAAAAATATATATAAATACAAACCTGTCTATCACAAATATTTTGAGACCTTCAAAACATCAAAATTTACAGAGTGGCTCAGATAAGTAAGGGAGTTACTAGGTAAGTGATTTACAATGAGGGAGCTTACCCTAGATTCACGCATGAGTGAGTTTTGGTTAAAGGTGGTTGGAAAATGGGGTTTTACTATGTTCATAGTATTGCCCCTTTTTAACCTGAGCAGCTAGTCAAAGTTTGGGGCCCTGGGGATGTTCCAGCTTGGAGCAGAAATGGACAATGAATTCTGGTATTTTCTTTGATGCAACCATGTTTATTTACAAAGAATGTACAAAGTCCTTCTTCTCCAAATGCAGGAGGAACCAAAACACAGGGGATAGCTTCTTCACAGCCCCAAGCCTCTTTAACCAGCACCAGACTTGGAACCTTACTGCAAGCTTCTCCACGGTCACACTGTGCTTACAGACTGCTTCTTGGCTTACTTCCTGCTTCCAAGCCTCTCTGTTTGTTGTCTGCTCTTCCTCTCTCCTCCCATCCCCAACAACTTCACTAGACTTTTTGCACATCCACAGACACACACACGCACCTGGTTAGAACAGCCGCCAGTGGAACCCTCTGCCCACATGGTGCTAGTTTCTGGGCAGACTCCATTATGTCTTGTTTTAGGTATGGCCCCTTAATGGCTTCTGACAACTAACTCAAATGAAGTGCGTGTTCACACATAACAAGGTTTTAACTCAACAATATTATATTTGTTTTGCTGAATTTTAAAATGTGCCCTCCCTTTTCGTGCCCCCAATTTGCAAATAACTGCAAGTAAAACTGATGCCATTTAGATGCTTAGCTACATAATATGCAGGTACAATCAGGTAGTTAAACCTGTAAATGACACCAATCACATCTGCAAACTATTGTAGGTGCAAACATGGAGCCCATGTTATGGCCAGTCTAAAAATCAGGGCCAGACAATATAATAATTAGTCTGTAAGAAACACTTTCTGTTCCACGTATCTGAAGTCCGTTCCACTGGCATAAGATGAACAGATACAATATATTGCAATATCTCCCTATGCTTCTAACCATATGGGTGAACTAAGTTAATTATTTTTGTAATGTTAAAATAAAATAAAAAAAAAGTTCCTGCATCATCCAGCTACTGATGATAATGTATTCACTGATCATTTCTGTCAGCTTTATTTGCCTATCTTCCGCAGTTGCTGACAAAACTGAACAGTTGCCTCGGCAACACACTATGTGGTACTAATGTAGCCCCAGTTTCATCCAAGGCATTTAGCGGCAGCTAAAGGAGAACCGCCACTACCTCCAGTGGTAGGATCCAGGCCATGCAGAGGCTGACAAGACATGTAAGGTGAATGGGGGCTGTTCCTGCACCTGGCAGCCCTCTTCTTTTATATATAGGAAAGGGGGGTGGGAAGGGAGAAGGACAACGTAAAAGACTAATGATGAGAGACACACTTTATCAGGGAGGGTCAGGACAGGTTGCTGATAGAGGAGGGAAAGAGCGGGGGGGGGGGGGGGGGGAGGTTTGTACTGAGAGCTGAGTTGAACTGGGATTGAGCATGAAGAGAAGCTGGCTTTACCAGTGTTTAGGAAGATGGTCGGATTAATTTAATTTTAATTAAAGATTAATTTAAACTATGGGAGAGGCATTTTCCTTCCATTTCCCACAATTCAAAAACAAATGGAAATCCCATTAAAAAACAGAAATCACTTTTGGGTGGAAACAAGCATGGCTATTTTCAATCTCAAAAGTTATATGTTGAAATAGACAAGTAGGGGAAACAGGGTGTTGTAACAGAAAATGCTATGCAACCTGACTTACAATACAAGCCTCACAGTAATCAATCATCCAATCATATCACTTAGATCCCCATATGGAGAAGACTCTCCACAGCCAGATTCTTCCATGCAGAAAGGGTGCTCAAGCACCTCTGACAATGTTTCCTCTCTCTCCAAAGAGGGACCTTCACAACCCAGAAGTCGGTACAAGGGCAGTGGATGTCCCAAAGGAGTATGCACATTGTTCCCTGTTTCCCCATGCCCAGCATTGCTGAGGGAGGCAATTAAATATGGACTCACCCCCCTCAAAAGTGGGAATCCCCCTTAAAGGGAAAACTGGGAGCATAAGTCTTTATACCTTGGTTCTATTAGAGTCAGACCACTGCCATCGAGAGAGGAATTTGCTGGAGACCCAGAGAAGGCATGGAGGCACACATCTCTGTGTGGATGAGCCTGGCCTCCTGCTGTTCTCTTGGGATTCACAGGGTTTGTGGACAGGGTCGATTGCTTGTTTGCCCTTCACTCTTCTTCGCAGCAGAACTATTAGGGAGGCATCTATTCAGGGAAAACAAGCAGACACTTCTTCCCTTTTAGCCGCCCACTCATTATTTGATATCTTTTCTTCTACTGTACAAATTATTATTGTGCAGTAAATGAAAATATGAAAAACTGTAACAGCAGCAGATCTGAAAGGCAGTTGAAGCATGAGGGTTACTAGGAGTGGCCTTAGCCACTTTTGTTTTGTTTTGTTACGAAGTATCCAGTGAGAAAGCAGCAAATTAAGTACTTTGGTATTTACAACTATGGTATCTCGGGTTCTCTGTGTTAACTTTGTAAACATTTCTCTCTTGCAGAGCGGACATCTTTCACTGAGTTTCTGTAACTACTAAGTTTTGCATCAATAAAAAGCTTTAATCCTCAAAATAGAGAACGTCTACATAAGCACATTTCATTCTTTTGCCAAAGTCGTCAGAACTTGCTGAAGCTCAAATAAGTGGAAGAGACATTCCTTGTCTCTTCAAAGCTTTACTTTTATTCTCTAGAAAAGAACCCAGAGAATTGAGTTTTGAAAATGCATGTGGACGTGCTTTAAAAAGGTAAGGAATTTAGCTTGTATTTCCTTACCCCCTGCATCATCTTACCACATTTTTCTCCTTATTTTCAATAGAAATAATTGTATATAAATCAGTTAACATTTTATCAACTACTACAAACACGCATTTTCATAATTTTCTCCTAATTTAAGTGAAGGCTTGAGTTTTATATAATCATAAATAATATATAAATCTATATGCACAACTATGGTGGATCATCTGCCCTTCTATGTTATGTTGGTATCATTTAATTCTCTCTCTGGTTGGCTGTAACAGTATCCAGATGCCAAAGCATTTGAACTGTTTTCTTCCCTTCCAACAGCAACATCTGGATCCTTCCCAAGTAATTATGCTAGTAATTTTGGAAATGCCTATGGGTTTATCACAACACTACATGTTGATGGAGTAGATCTAACTTCCTAGATTACATATTCCATCAAACTCACCTTAAAATACTTTAATGCACTTTTCTTCTGTTTCAGAATACACTGGTTTCCAAATTCCTCAAAAGCTTTATGAGTGTGTTTATTTTATGAGAAAATGAATCATTTCCCCATATGCGGATTTTTTGCTACATTCTGAACCGGCCTTTGGGCAAACCATAGCCTAATAACTATCTCACATGTGTACTGAATTCATTTTGTAAATTAGATTTAAAACCCTTATAGCTTTGTGCATTTCTGTATGTCACTTTGTAGGCCATTTTCTTTTAAATCTAAGTCCCATCAGTGATGCAGTTACCACTGTTTCAATTTTATTTCTTTATCTTAATTTTATATATATTGAAATACTGTTAGATGCAACTATCTTCAAACCACTCTGCAGTTAAAAAAACCAAAACAACCACAATATTTTCTGATTTATGAAAGCGTCCCTCTCTGACCCCAAATAAATCAACAAGATGATAACCACAATGCCTTGATCTAATAATGCAGGAAAAAATAGACACACACACACACACACACACACACACACACACACACACACACACACACACATGTACTTATATAAAAACCCTGACTAATATTATAGCTGCAGGAAAGCTAGGACAGCTATATTTCTTTACAACATTAGGCTTGAGGGAGCATCCCAAAGATCAAACACACAATGGAAACATGCAGTGGAGTTGTTTTACATACATGGATATAAGTGTGTAAGTCTTTGATGCAAAGCATATATCTTAATTTAATGGATGTAGTAGCTGAAAAAAAAACCCCACAAAACCCTACATAGTGGTAAACAATCTATGAGCAGAAAATGAACACCACATGGAGGGAAAATGAAACAAAGAAAATGACTCTGAAATGTGCAAGATGATTTGTCTATACTTGAATGTCTGACCTGTTAGCTGGTCGTCGCCTGCAGCAGGGGCGATGCGAATGTATGGTGTTGTAAGCTGAGTCACGATTATCGCAGCTAAGGCAAAGGAAGATTTCCAGGTCAGCATGCATGAGGAAAAAAAAGCCAGACTGAAGCTATGCTAGCAAGAAGAATCTTGGTCAATATTATTGTCTCAAAGTTTTACCCGAAAACCCCAAAACCAAAACCAAGGAAACAAAAAACCACAAAAGCTCCTCTTCATCTTCTTAATTTGTTAGTTTGGTTATTCTGTGATATTAATAAGCTTTTTTATGTAACATTCATCTAGAAAAAGGAATCAAAGTGTATTATTTAGAAATTACAAATCTGATTAACTAAAGACTGAGGTTTGGCTCCATTGGCCACATCATTGGATTTAAGCTGCAAAAATTCAGTGCTTATTCAGAGGACTCCAACCTTAATTTGTCAAGGTATATCGCCCCAATTTCTTTTTTGCTTTTTAAACTTTCACAGTACATTTTTCATATGTTTATTTAAAATATCATTTTCCAGTACAATATTCTTCAAAGTTAATACACATTTTTTCCTGAATCTTCCTTACAGAAGATTTTGCAAACATAAACACTTACACATGCGAGCAGTACTACTGACTTTTCACGTGCTTTAAATTAAACACATGTGTAATTGTTTGCTAGATTGGGCCTAAACAAGTTTCTATTCTCCCAGTAAAACAATGAAAGGCGAAAGTAGAATTCCCTACACACCTAAAATATCTTGACTCCTTCATATAATCATAGAAATGTACAGCTGGAAGGGACCTCAAGAGGCTATCTAGTTAAGGCCCCTGCATGGAGGCAGGACCGAGTATATCTAAACTAATCCTGGCAGGTGTTTGTTTTTGTAGGGCTGTACCAACAGATAAGTATTATTGTGGTTCACAATGAAATCTTCTGATTCTTTGTTTGCCAGAAGCGCTAGAGTTGTCATTAAATGGTTAAACACAGTATGGTACATATAGATTAAGAAATACTTAACAAAATTAAAAGGTCAGATCCAACATGATGCAGCTGGAAAATGATACAAAGAAAAATATTGGAAAATTAAAGACAAGATTATATGAAAGATCACTAATTTACATAGAACAGCCTGGGTGCTATTAGAAATGTGGCAACGAGTGAGGAAAATAGATCATCTACCATCTGCAGACAATTAAACTCAAAACTGCTGCTGCATAATATTTTGAAATACCCCTCTGCAACACTGAAACACAGTGCTGTTAGTAGCTGCTAGAGTATTGTTGCTATTGGATTTAAAATATTATAATAGCCTTTTCTCTCTCATAATTAATGAAAGCCTCCCAATGTTGCAAGAGCAGAATAATAACCTCTCTTTCTATTTGGTCTGAGAATCCGAATCCTAGGAGATGCCAAAATGGTCACTATTCAGACATTGTAACAAGTTATATCAGGAAATACATTCTTAATATAATCAAGAATCACCACAATGTTGATAATTGTATAGTTAGCATGTTTTGGTGTTTTTCAACCTTCTCTTCACAGATTTTAATCATCATTTAGTTTAAAGAAAGAGCAGACATATGAAAGCCATTTTTGTTACCTGCATGAAAATCTATTCTGTTTTTATTTTAATTATCTTATCTCACATAGGAGCACCCTTCAGTCCTCACATTTGTATGTAGATTGAATATTCATAAAAATAACAGGAGCCTTATTTTGCAGCACCAGAAAACTCTTCACCATACTTAGATAAAAAGAAACATGGAGCCAATCCATCTCCCAGTGCAGTCAGTGGCAAGACTCCATTTGATTTCTAAAGGAGCAGGACTGGGCTCTTCAGTTATACAAAACCCGGTATGCTGATCTTAAAATAACATTATAATCATTGCAATCAGGATTTTTATATGATCTCTGAAAGTCATATTTAAAATAGGTTTCATTTGTAAAGAGCTGATGCTTACAAGAGGTTTGTTTCAACTGTTATGCATTGAGGATTTAAAATAATAGAATTACAAAGTATTAGCCAGATAAAGACATAGAACCTGCATCGGAATACACATGGGTATGGGTATATAGGGTTAAGGCCATATTTTGTAGGAAGTCTTCAAGTAAAAGGATATTTTGCACAAAAGACATTTTCTCCTCGTGTTTATGCTGACATTCCATTGACTTCATTGAGGACTACACGTACTTAAAGTTAAGTCCTTGATTAAGTGCTTTGCTGGATCAGAGCAAGAATGCTCTGCACCTTTCCCACAAAGTATACAAAAATGAGAAAAGCATCCAACATACCATGGATTAACTATTGCAAAACTCAATCCATGTTCTACCACAATTTCAACTAGAGGAATGTCTTGAGGGACACACAAAACTTTTGAATAATCTTAAATTGAGACACCTGGAGGGAGGGTGGGAAATAACAAAAAGGCTTTAAAGTCCATGATCAAGTCAAGTCCTGGTGGAATTTAGGAGAAAAACAGCAACCTGGCTGTACTGCACAGCTGTACATATAGATTAGTGTGTTTTACAGGATACATTTTATGATCCAGGCCCTGATCCAGGAAAACATTTAAGTATGTGCTTAACTTTAAGCACATGAGTAGCTGGAGTTTAGTCAATGGGCTTATTAATGTGCTCCAAGTTAAGTGCATATGCAAGTGTTTTTGGGATCAGGGCCTTAAAGCATATGACAGCTTGCAGGGTAGTAAGAACTGTAAATGGCTGCAACATTAGGTCTCAATTGTGAATCAGATTCTGCCACCTATATTCATGATTAATGGCTGAAGAGATTTTGCTCTATCTTTAAAAATCTTCAAATTTCAGTCCACAAGGATGATTTCAAATGCAAAATACAAATGCTTTGGAAAGACTGGAATACGTTAAAACAAATGTGATAATGGAGACTGTTTTGCAACCTTTTCTATGGGAAGCACAAGTGCCCGCTGTAATACGTATATCAACACAACCACACAACACAGCTATAGTTGTCTAATAACAGCACTTTATATGTATTAAAATAACCATACTAGGTTGTATAGTTACAAGCAGTGTAAAGCTTTACTGACCCAGGGAAATCACGGTCAGAGATCGAGCCTCTTGTCAGACAGGCCTCTCAGTTCCTCAGAGTAGGGGAAGTGTGCATGTTGCACCAGCCCTTTGGATGGGTCACACAGCACCCCAGTGTATGGTAGACCAATTCAGCACACAAGTGTAGACAAGGGT
The DNA here is from genome assembly GCF_013100865.1 of Trachemys scripta elegans. NCBI lineage: Eukaryota > Metazoa > Chordata > Testudines > Emydidae > Trachemys > Trachemys scripta. The sequence continues at coordinate 197,651,934 of NC_048299.1, forward strand.
GTGGGGTCATGGCCCCCCTTCTTCCCCATGGCAGATGAGGTGATTTGCACCTCAAGGATAAGAGGTCCTGCTATTCTACTTCGCACTTGTGGGAAACCCAAGGGGTGAAAGGCTCACTGCTCCTTAAGCAACCTTGCCAGATTCAGGCATAATGTGACCTTTAAACTATAGATAAAACAATTATATATTACGTGTTAAAATATAAACAGACTCTGCATGTCATTATGAGCAACCAGTGAAATTGCTCTGATTATGTCATTGTAAGTTTAGTGGCCCAGGAAACAATGCTTTACAGCAGCACCTCATTAAAATTTGGAACATTTAGGATTGCAAAGCCCAACTTGGGAAATTCTTGTTTCAAAGTCCTCACCTCTTATCTCTCTAACAATCTTATAGGCTTGACAAAGATATTACAAAGTACTCAGAAATATGCTTTCAAAACATAAAACAAATTGACATGTGTTTAAAATAAGAGCTCCATTTTCTCACTTCCCTTTCAACAAATAGGTTACTTTGAAATGGTCTGTTGCTATGAAAGCAATTTCATTGCACAAAGCAATTCTCCTCTCAAAATGAGCGTTACAAATATTCCATCAAGTGGTCCAAATGATTGAACATTCATTAGCAATTACAAATAAAAATCTCCAAATGATTTAAAAAACGTGATTTGTAATAAAAAATGCATCTAATCATTTATCATGATTTGTGGTGTAAATTAATCAATTGCTGGATTCATTTATGCTACTGGAGAACAGTGTAGTGTTTTACTTTCCACTGAAATTCATCTGTTGTTCTATGTTTCATCTGATTAGAATGAAGATATTTGAAAGTTAGTAATTATTTACTAAGCAATGAGTTCAATAACTTGAAAACTAGGGATTTTTTTTTCATTTCCAGATATTTGGGAACTAGATGAGAAGAGTGACCAAAATTCCATTTATTGGATTACGGAGGGTGGCAGTCCACCCTCAGTTTAAGTTTTGAGGCACAGATGTGAGGGGCTACATGCTAATATTTCTGTTACTTCCAAATAATAAGGGTCTCATCTACCTTATCTAGGTATGGCGAAAAAAGGACACTTGTGGTTGCCGAATTGTAAAATCTCCACATGTTGATTCTGCATTATAACCAGGACATTCCATTGTGCTAAGCTACATGAAGTTATGTCGAGTCACTTAACCTGAGATGTGTGATCCTCCAAGAATGGATTATGACTGATAGCTTATGAAATATTTTTATTGCAGGCTGTCCAGGCACCCAAACCCTTCCTTTTTCTACCCTTCCACCTCTAAACTGCCATCCCCAAATTTTCTTTCAGACCTCTGTCTTGTCATTCAGTAGAGGTACTAAAGAAGTGTGGCTACACTCAGATACACACAAACCGCCCCCAGTCTCCAAAGCTAAAGCATATCACCTGAGCAATATGACTAATCTTTTCTACTTGGGGACCAGGATTATAGCTATTGCTGTCTGAACTTGTATCTCCTACTGGGCAGTATAATGTACTGGCACTGCAGTATAAAGAGCTGGTCTGTGAAGAGCCTCCACTTTTCTTTTATAAAGCAATTCAAGCAACAGAATTGCTTATAAGGTAAGAGTAATTTTTCACTATTCACGTGTGCAAGCAGCTTGTCAGTACTCTGCTATCAGCACTTTAACAGTCCTATTATATATACAAATGTCAAAAATACTTATTTTGAGATCATATAAAAACCACAGAGTATGTTTAAAAAGAAAACTTGTTCATGTAGGCAACTAAAAATGTATAATAAATTTTTGCTTTTGTAGACAGCTAGACATGTGAGTGATTACTTTAAAGTACAGTGTCAAGTTCAGAGATGTCCTTTTAGCCAAGTAAACATTTCTGGAGGTTTGCATAAATGTATGAAAGAGAGGTCAATAGATTTACATCCAGAAAATTTGACACAATTTAATCATACCTTTTGTGGCCACCCTGACGCAGTCAATTTTGGTTTCCTGTGTCAAATAAAGAGGAAAAAGGTCATTTCTTGTGCTGTATCCAAAACAAAGAAAACCATCTATTGTTCTATTTTTAAACTGTTGATAAGATCTAAGGAAACTGTCCATTCTTTGTGTTTGATCACACATTTAACAGTCTCCAAAATGACTCCAATGCACTTTTCATGCTATGGACAACTAAAACACAATACACTTGGCCGTGTGCCATCAATACTTCACTTAACATTCACCAGAAGATTAAATAAATGTATAGGACATGATGTATGCAGCCTTTTTTCTTTGGTGATTCATTGACCTTAGGAGATTTTTTTTTCTTCTTACAAATACAGTACTAAGCATCACACTAGACAATTTAAGAAAGAAAATAATCAATGGTGTTCACGTTTCTGTACTGCCAGTGTACTGTGAAAAAGTGGCCATTATGGTATCTGTCAGAAAACATTTCTAGGCTGTCAACGGAGATAGCCAAAGCTTATCAGGAATTGAAGGGTATGTCTGCCCAGGAAATGGAAAACAATTCCAGGAAGAATCAGCCAGATGAAACATGATCTGCAAGGGCCTTTGTACATACTTCTCATTTCAGTTCCATCTACTTATTTTCTTTTACGGGGGGGGGGGGGGGGGGGGGAAGAGTCTGTTTCTAATTTAGTCAAGACAAGCAAAAGTGAAAATGGAAGTTCAAACTACTATAAACCAAGGTAATGTGATTGGACAGGCCAAGAATACATGTGCTATGAAAACAAAAATCAAGTTTGGCTTGATCTTAACCAAAGTAGCCACAGCATTTTCCTCTTAAAAAAAAGGCAGCTAGACAGAAACACAGGCCTTAGTATTAGTAAGCATTAGTAAGAAATGAAAATAAAGCAGAACGGTGGTATTAGTGGCAATGATGCGGTATCAGACCCACCCTCCATTGACAAAAGTATGCGGTTTCCTCCTTTCCCTTTTCTGTCGTCCTTAATAATTATGCAACACTGGTTATGAAACTGTTATTTTTTAAACTCAATTTGTTAAATTTCATTGTTTCTTCATTCTCTCATTAGCAACTACATTGAACAATACAAAGTCCAGAACCAACCATCTGTTTACACTCCAATATTGCATAAGACAACACCTGTCATAAGACTTACCCCATTGGCTCTGCTAGCAGCTTGGAAATAAATGCTGTAGCTTTTATGAGGTAGAAGAGGAGTGTTCCAGAAACCACTGTAGGTTCTGTTATCACCAATTGTAAAAGGCTGAGCAGCTTGAAGACTGTTGGCTGGAAACTCTGCAGCAAAATAGTACTGAGAGTTCAAAAGCGAAGCATTCTGGAAGTGAATGGGCACTGGGTAGCATTTCAGGATTTCAGTTGTCTTTTTAGTCCTGCGAGGGCGCTCTTCCTCAACAACTATTTGATAGACACTAAGAAATCCGAAAAGAAAGAATGAGAGAAAATATGGGTTATTTAAAGACATCTGGATCAGCCAATTCATTATCAAATCACATCATCACACCAACAAATATTTATGGAAAAGGTGATGACAGCTTAAGGCAAAGGACATAGTATAAAAACACACTGTCAATACTCCGGTCTAGAAATTTATAGTACACATCCCCTTCTCCTCCCAAATAACCTCATTTCTCTTTGGAAAATAAAATTGGCTGTGAATATCTAAGACTTTTTACATGAAAAATAATGCAGAATACTTCCTAGTTGGAACATACATAGAAACATATTTGATCAGTATTAAAATGGTGAACAAGAATTTTGTTTACAAAAAGTAGATAAGAGGTTGTGGATTCAATCCTTTAACTTATTAACTTGCGTAAAAAAAAGCACAACTATCAATACAGATGAAGAAAGGCGAGATAAATAGAAAAAAAAAATCAGCCAGGGAATCATAGTTGCTTAACTGTTGGCATTACGATTGCTTATGAAATATATAATAAAGTGAAAATCTGTTTAAAATTTTGGTAGCAGATTTTTATTGAGCAAAAAGAATATACTTTTTAATGGCTAAAGTACAAAATTTGTTTTACATTTATTTTGTTAGTGATATTTGAAGTTGGGTAACTCTGATAACAGTGGGGAAACAGAAATCCCATTCACTAATACAAAACAGAAACAAAATAGTAAATAGTCTAATTGCCTAATCCTGCATAAACTTTCTGTTAATAGTGAGTGCATAAATTCCCATAATTGTATAGTTGTCATAATTTTGATTCATCAAAGCCCTTAAACACATGTTTAAAGCTAAGCATGTGTTTAAGTCCATCTGTATTCTGCAAAGCAGTTAAACATGTGCTAAAGTGCTTTGATGAATCAAGGCCTAGAAGAAACTGACCATCTTCCTCAAATGTAAAAGCTCATGGACATTCAAACAGGAACCGAGGAAACATTATTTCTGAATATACATGAAAAGAGTGAAATCATAACATTCTTATAATTGTTCAAAACAGTGAGACAGTGCTTCCAAATTTCTCGAATGGGAAACCCATCTCTCTAAAGAGGATTTGGTGGTAACTTTATTGGTTCCCTGAGGCCTAATGACTCTTGATCATTATTCATCTCCATGAGGAGGACGGTGATCATAGATTGCAGGAAGGGAGTTGGTAAGGCTAGCTAGAGTATTTTTAGGGTAGCTAAAATGTAATAATTGACTGCATATTCTTGTGTAGTTTGTATGTATTAATACATGAATTACATTTTAAGTATGTAACTGCTACAAAGCCACAACATTACATATGGTTTTGGAAGATACAGTCTCCCTGATAAATTAAGATACCATATTTTGTTCTGATTATTATTATTAATTATTTGTATTGCTATAGCACCGAGGAGTCCTCGTAATGGACCCCATTGTGTTAGGTGCTGTCCCTGCCCCAAACAGCTGATTACCAGTTTAAGACCAGCCCTTTTTTTAAAAAAAAAAAACTGGTCCAGCAAACATTTGTATTGGACCACCAAAGGATTTCTACTTCTAGTTGGTCACATTTTAAAATCACATGACTGATTACAATCTTGCTTTTCCCTCAACTTAATTTCTGACATGATTTAGCAACTGATATGAGTTTCTATAGTTAGAGATCATTGCTTTATGCTACTTGGAAGTTAGAAATTCATGCCTTATACTATTTCAAAAGGTAAGTATCCATGGTTCTCAATGATGTCTGACATGCTGTTACTGATGGACTGCAAAGCTTTCGACCTTACACTTGTTCTGGCCCTTCAGTCTAACAGTGCTATTTCTGCACCAGTCCAGGACCAAAAAATCCAGGACCTTGGGCCAGGCTAATTTTAAATTCCTGCTTGAGTTTTGTTTAAAATAAATATTCTTTTCATTTTCCACACAGCAATTATAACTGGAAATTGTAAATGTTTTTAGAAACAAAATTGTCATTCACATGTGTCTTTACTCTGGCAAATTCGTATCAGTCATACTACATGCACTACTCCACGAATATTACATTGTCAGTGCTTTTCGTCTATTCATCTTCAGATACATTAAAGAAAGAACTAAGTTGACTGGAGCAATTTCCAACCCAAAATGTCATTTCAGCCTTACTCCACAAGACAAATTAGATTTGCAAGCATCCAGACCTCAAATCTATTTGCTCTTTAATAATTTAAGAACTGAAAGGTCAAGCAGCTCTTTTCTGCTCCCCTTTATCAAAGTCCAAGTGCTAATGAAAAATATCTAAATCCTATCTGCTGCCCAATTTCCACATATTGCTGTCTCTCTGTTGTAAATTAACACATTATAAGCACCTGAGTCAATGGCAACCTGACAGAACTTTATGAGTAATGTTTTATATTTGTATAAATGAGATCATCTTGCTAATGAATTTTTAAATTCACCAATTACAATTACAATCCAAAACCTTGCTCAAAATCTTACTGTTAAAACCGCTTTCTTTTAATATGTAACAACTGAATTGCTAATGCTGAAAAGGGATCTTAAGGTTCAAGCTTAGTGAACCGAACAAGCACTGAATCAGAACTCTATTTTTCCTCTAAACAAATGGAAAATATGACTAATATATTAATGTTGCATTATTCATTTTCCATTCATACATCTACATTTTAACTAGAATAAAATCTACCTACCTATGATAGGAAAATAAAACCCACACTGAAGTAGACAGTGCAAAAAATATACTAGATATTGGTATAACTAAAACTGAACTTTCTTGAGGAATGAAATTTAATTTTAAGTTTAGTTTGTGCTATGCTTTTCTACTACAAAACTCTAAAGCCTCTGTAAGTAGAATTCAAATCTCATTTTAATCAAAATGACACAATATTTAATCTAGAGAAGAGCATCTGAGATTTTTCTTTAATTAGAGGATTCAAATGTTATGTACAATTTTGAAAAACGTGGGGAAAACAATTCTTGCAATTTTGATTTTTTTTAATACCCCCAAAAGGTTCCAAACTTAAAAAATTAAATTATATACATTATGGTCTTGTGTGGACTTTTGGGTATTGTATAAAATACTTATTGGTTTGGTAATTTTAATGTATTTGGCTTCTCACAAATGTATTGAATTATGGGTTGCTTAAACTAAAGTAGACACTCAAAACTTCTCCTAAATTTCTAAATGTTACCAATGAAAACCGAATATCAAGTATAAGAAGAAGAGAAAGAGGTTAAACACAGCAACTTATATTATTGAGAATATTCAGAAGAATGAATTAAAGAAGTAGGGTAATTCATTAAGGTAATTAAGCACACACTTAATTTTAAGTGTGTGAGTTCATGTGCTTAAAGTTAGGCATGTACTCAAGTACCTTGTCGAATTGGTGCCTTAAAGCTTAGGTGTAAAAAATCAAATTGTAATTATAAAATAATATTACAAAGCAGCAAACTTATTCTGTACTTATTCCACTCAAGAAAGCAGTTTTGATACCAGTATGAAACTACGGATCCTTAACAAGTCTTTACAATTTACCAGTCTAGCTTTATATCACCTGAAAACTATGGAGCTACCAGTTCTAGAGTTCAGTCAAAAGTAATTCCAAATTAAAAAACTTAAGCAATTAATATTACTGAATGTCATTTTCCAATTTCTTAACCTGCCTCAATGTTTTTAACTAGTTGAATCCATCAGATTTTTGTCTGTTTAGAAGAAAGATGTTCCTGTAATTAAAGATGTGCATATTTAAATTCCTGTCACTTTTGTCCGTATGTCTGAAGTAAAAAGAGGAATAAGATGATTTACAAAAGTTACAAGTTCCATAGGCTTTGTCATATCTCTATGTTCATAGGATGGTCGGTGCCCCATGACAAGCAGGAAAGGGACTAAAAAAATATAGTATTTAGTGCTAATCACCTGTTGAGTCTTGAACAGAATGATCCCACTACAACAAAATGATGGTACAGGAAAATGGTGTTTTTATTGACTTGTAATGTAAGTAACTCAAACCTTCTTAGCTCCTTCTAGGCAGCCTCTCTGCAGTCACTTGCAGCAAGTCTTTCCTCATCTTGGGCCAGCACGGTTACAGGCAACAGCAGGAAAACTGAAGTGTTTTATTCAAATCTAGGAAAGACTAAATCTCCCTGTATTTTATAGTGAGTGTCAGAGGGCTAATGGTATATTTCACCTACATTCTAGTGCGAGGAGTCATAGGCAGAAATACCTCAATAGCTGTAATTGAGGAGATAAAAGAAAGCTCAGTTTGAGACCCTAGAGATACTGCCAAAAGTTAATTCTCAGATGGCCTAAATAAGCTACATCTTCAGAGGCCCAAGTCCATTGGGGATGGCATCTAGTTTTTAATACAAAACCCTTAAGCCTTTTTATGACTGCCAAACTGTTTCGCATGGATAGTCGCAAAGACTTAAAAGTCACGGTTTACAAAGGGGATTTTCTGGCAAAAATAGATCCAAGCAAAGCCTTCCTATGCATACAAACAGGAAATCCCTAAGGTTCGCCTATAGAGGAGTACTATATCAGTGGAAAGTAAAGTTATTTTGCCTGTGTATTGCTACAAGGGCATTCATTACAAGAGTGCGACCAATTATTCGTCTCCCAAGGGCCCTGAGAGTTAAAATGCTTATTTACTTAGATGATATCTTAGTTGCAGAAGAGTCACAGGAGTTCTGAAGACTGCATATTCTGGCCACAGTTCATCTGCCATGAATTTTAAGGTTTCCATTAAATACAGAAATATTTATATTAGCCCCTTTTCCACGTTTAGACTTTCTAGGATTCAAAGTTGATGCCAGGATCTTGGCCCTGAGCAACCTCTAAGAATCCAAAAAGAAATTTGTAACAAATTAACATCAAAGAAATGATGTCTGCTCCTTCTGTCTCCAGAATTAGCACAGCTACTGAGGTCTCTGGTAGTTTAGCTCACCCTCTTCTTTATGACTCTATTACAGAAACATCTTGATGAAAGGAAATGGGAAGCAAGCCATTGCCTCTTAAAGGCTGCTTGGTTACAAAGTCATGTTTGGATAGTTAATCTGTTTATAGAAGGTAAACTGGCTATGACACCTGCCAGAAGTTTCTCTGAGAACAAACTAACAATGCTAAGTGAACTTCTACTTGGAAAACCCTAGACAGATTACAGAGATCTCAGGACAGCCACATGCCAGATCTCAGACAAAAGCACATAGTCAGAGAAATTTGGATGCTTTGCTTAACCAGGAAACTAATAATTCAAAATATTACGAAGACAGGGCAGAGAATATGGTCACTAACAAATTCCCTGTGGTCAAAAGTCAATTGGATAAATATCTGAATCTACAGATATTCTTCACATAGAGCCAATTATGCCAGATTGTAGTTGAATGTCTTTGCCAGGCCTTACAAACCCCGAACTCTGAATTTTTTTCCCAAGATTCCCATTTACAGCTAACATAGGCAAAGATTCATTCTCACTTTTCCTTGGACAGACCCACAGTTTTTCTACTTTCTTTCTCCTATAAGTGTACTCAAAGAAGAACTAATGTAAAACAGGCTTGACTAATATTTCTTGATCCTAATGACACATTGTCCATACTATAGTTTAATTCTTTCCTATAATTCCTGACAGATGTATCCATAGTTCTGGGGAACTAAGCATACTGATGCACTGACAGAGATCAGGGACTCCTTAGTCTAGAACTCTAACAATAACATACCTAATTATAATAGAACCTTTGCAAAATGCAGGCTTTCTATCAAACGCCTGCTTTTAGGCTACATTATCATAATTTATCACTCAGGTTGCTGTAGCTCCCAAAACATGAATTTGTTTGTGGGCAAATCAAACCTAGGAGGAAAAATAATCCTTTTCATGAATTAGGCTACCAATCACTGATTATTTGGAAAGTAGAGTGAAACCTGTTTAACAGGTAAGTGGCAGAGGGCAGTTTACAAGCATTCTCAAAACATACAGTATGCCACTGCACTGGACTCATTTTTCCTGAGGTCCCTTGAACCGCAGTTGCCTCACTTGCCAACCCAATGAAGCACAAATCTGAGAATTCTTTAGTAATATGTTGCTAAATCACTTAGGGTATGAATGATGGGGTATACAAAGCCCACACTGGGCTAACGAAGGGTTGAGGAGCTGCTCTGGGCTCAGCCAGACCCGCCCCGCCCCGCTTGCAAAAGATGCACAGGCTGGGAAGGAGGAGATAAAAGGGAGCAGAACAGCTCACTTGTGAGCAGGCCAGGGAAAGAAAGGATCTTTACCTTGCAGCGCCTGAGGAAAGGCAGGATCTCTCATTACCAACTGCCTGAAAGTCCCTCTCTGAGGGAAGGGAGGAGCTGCTCCTGATAGACCTTGAGAGGGAGGCACAGACTTAGGCTATGTCCTCTCACATACTAACCCAGTCTATTTGCGTGGATTCCCGTGTTTTCTTTAAGGACTATCCCTGAAAAGGAGAGACTTGGAAATAACCTGGCCAGAGGCCCAAGGCACAAGAGGAAGCAGCTGCCACCCCAAGAGGGAGAGAGTTATCATGCCATGCCCGACTGCGAAGAGGTGCCATGTAGTAAGCTGATCCCCTTCACACTTTCCTGTTACATACTGCAAACTTTGGACAACAGTCAGGTGGTAGGAAGTGGCCCAGGCGAGGCAGCCTTAAGGTGCTGCTGGGTGTCAGGCCCTTTTATCACTCTCACAGGGCAGCTTTGGGCCAGAGCCCAGTGGAGTGGGAGGGCCTGGGGTCCCATACCATACCCCTCTCCACGTCAAAGGGCCTAAGACCCTGAACAATGGGCATCACTCCCCACGAGTAACGACCATCACCGTAGGTCTTCACTGAACAGTTAACACAGGCTGTTACTTGGGTTTTAGCCCAACCTCCCCTACCATCCATAAAAAAATACTGACCTGGGATTGGAAGTGCTAAGCCTGGGCTAGCTGAACTGGGTGTCAGTTTTGGGGGTTAGAATCTAGGCTCCAGTTTAACTCAGGCTGGAACCTACCCACTTTGCAATGCAAGCTAACTCACTCACGTGCTGATGGCCCTCCCTTCCCACAATTTCCCCCGAAGCACAGACAAATTCTTCTGCATTTGACAAAAGAGACTGGGAAAGAGACCTAGAGCATCTCAGCACAAAGAACCACGGGATGTGCTCCCAGACACACATGGACAAGTGCATAAACCAGGGGTCGGCAACCTTTCAGAAGTGGTGTGCCAAGTCTTCATTTATTCACTGTAATTTAAGGTTTCACGTGCCAGTAATACATTTTACATTTACAGGGTCTGGCGCATGGAATCCCAGCCTGGCAGCAGGCTGAGTGGGGCTGGCGGCTGGAGCCCCAGGCCAGCAGTGGGCTGAGCCGCTCAGCCCACTGCCAGTCTGGGGTTCCATCCGCCGGCCCCTCCCAGCCGGGGTCCTGGCCACCGGCCCAGCTTTCCATCCATCCAGGCCGGCAGCGGGCTGAGCAGGGCCGGGGACCCCAGGCCAGCAGCAGCATGCCACTGTAAATCGGCACGCGTGCCATAGGTTGCTGACCCCTGGCATAAACAGTGAGGACACATTAATGTGTAGAGCTTTGCTGTGGGGATGCCAATCACTGGGTTAACTGTGCAGTGAAGACCTAGTCTTAGGGCCAGATTTTGCTACCCTTATTCACACTGAGTAGTATCTGACTACTTGAACCATGCTTCTGAAATCAGCAGGACTACTTGCTGAATGAGAGCATGAGTAAAAGTTTCAGAATGTGGCTGTATGTCTTTATTGTCAACTACACTTGCAGCATCAGAGACTTAAGCTATGTCTACACTTAAAATGGCACCGCAGCACAATGCAGGGGAGATACTTAGTACAGCGATCGGAGGGGTTCTCCCACTACTGTAGTAAATCCACCTCCCTGACAGGGGCAGCGAGGTCGACAGAAGAATTCTTCCGTCAATCTAGTGCTGTCTACCCAGGGCATTAGGTTGGCTTAACTATGTGGGTTGATCTAATTTTCTAGTGTAGACCAGCCCCAGATTCTAAAATTGATACCCAATCCCTCACTGGTCTGCCAGGGTCTCAGAACTGGTCATCTTAAAAAACATTGACCCCTGATGAAGAAAAATCTTGATGGGCGCACACAATTTTTCTATCTGAGAAAACAACCTCAAATACTAATTAGTTTCAAAGATGTAATATTATAGTAGTGCCCAGTCAGAATAGGGGACCCTTTTGTTACAAACACAACAGAAGACAACTTACACTCTAAGAAGTGAAATGAGTAATGGAGGATAGGGTGAGAGGGATGCACATGAATCTCTGCAATTACTACACACATTTACACACTTGGAATTGTTTTCTTTTAGTTATAAAAATATAAAGTAAGTGCAAGCTAACCTCATCTGCCTCTCGAGCCATTAATAACTGGATTATTTTGAATGCATACTGAGACAAAGGGGGGAGATTTGAGGGAGTAGATTGTAGTGGTAATTTTGTATACTTGAAGGGAACCACACACTTTCTCTCCACAATTATATATTCATAAGAAGGACATACAAATAGTATATCTTCATTATATACCGTTTCCCACCTTCTGAGCACACATACTCAAATCTCTTGCTTTGTTATGGTAAAGGTAAGCTCTCTTATTCATTCATTCTTTCTTCACCTGAAGGAAGAAGATGGTGTCAAAGAACTCAGGTCACAAGGATTAAAGTGCCCTTAATCACGTCCCCTTAATCACTTTTGAGCCACTCAGATGTCCTCGACATGACTTGTACTTTTCATACTTTCTAATGAATCCTACAGCTTTTGTTCCTTGTACCTCAATATCCCAAGTATCAGGGAAATGTGTATTTTTTGGGATAGATTTTCTGTTGCCCTGTGCTTTGTGTAGTCTTTTAAACCAGTGTAAAGTACGTGACAAGCAGACTTAAAATGATCATGGCAGTGGATGGCAGCATTATACACTAACATTGTACTGATACAAATAACTACGCGTGGCCACAGAGTATCCTCAAGCCTATATGTATAAGCTGCCTTAGACTTGCTCATGGGGCAACTGAACATTTGCCTGGTGAGTCAGCGATTTTCCTAGGCTGTAGAGCTAGCTCACCATCATCTATGTTGAATCAATGAAATTTAGCAAGTTGTTACCTGTGAAGCTCACGGCAGTAAGTGATGAGCTGGGGAGTGAGGGCACCAGAGATCTGCTAGTGTATTTTTTACCAGAGGAAAAGTACCGAGTGAGGAGGTGGTGGGTGTATGGCTAAGTGGCTATGGGTTTGCAGTGAGTGACCATAGTCATAGAGGAGAGAAAGAGACCCAAGCGAGATTGAAGGGATATGATAAAAGAAAAACGGGTAGGAAAGGAGTAAGAAATAGGAGTGATGAAGATGGAGAAACAGAATATAGAAGGAAGGAAGGAGAAACCAGAATATATCAAAAGAAAGAGGAAAAGGCATAAAGGAGAGAGAAGAAAAGAGAACAGGACACTGAAATTATGAAAGGAATAACCCATGATATATGATAGGAAAGGAAAGAAAGAAAAAATGGAGTAAAGGAAGGAAATGAAGTTAAAACAAAAGCAAGGGAGACATAGTAAAGTTATATTTTAAACAATATACCCTACAGATAGTTGACTGCCAATAAGTGACAATATAATACAATACACATATAGAACGTTCAATCATATTTACCTTCAGAATGTATCAGACTGTGTAACGCCAACAGACCCCTGTTGTCGGCGGGCAGGATCAAGCATGGGACCTCTGGAGCTAAATGCATGAGCTTCTACTGCATGAGCTAAAAGCCATATAATGGCCCTTAGCTAAGGCTGTAGAGCAGACTCAATCTCTCTCTCTCTAAGTGGTCTCGGTGCCACCCAGGAGGTGTGTGGGTTACAACTGCACCATGGCATATATTTTTCAAAAGATTTTCTTGGGAAGTTTATCCAAGAATTACCCCCACAATAGTACCCAGGATGACTTATTTAATACTTTCTGGGCTGCTCAATATATATATATTCACAGGGCTCCTCACACCTGCTAGTCCACCTGTCCACAAATACTTCCCTGAGGTCTAGCTCCCTTTTAACACACAACACCAGTCTATTTTTGGATTTGTATTGTGTGTCTAAAAATAAATAAATAAATAAAAACCCCACTCTTTTTCCCCTTAAGGGAGACAAAGTTCTGTTTGTGTTTATCAGGCATCTTAGTCTTTCAAATATGGTTTGGCACAGAAGGTATTGTAATCCCTACACATAGACAAGGGCAGAATGGAATTTTTGGTATGAGAACATTAGAACTCTTACCTGATGCTGATCTAAAGAGACAGGTGATTACTCACAAAGTGAAACATAATGTGGCATTACTACCTTCCAACAGAATTACTTGTTCTAAAAATCAAAGATAATTGTCTATTTCAAGGCAATGATGCAAGTTTATGTACTATGATCTTTCGTATGCAATTGCACACAGGTTAAGTAGGCAAGTCAGTGCGGGTTGTTTGTTTAGTTTTACCTCTCTAAAGTCTTTACTCAAACTACATACAAGCTAAGAACTCAATCCCACAATGTGATGAGCGCTTTACCCTCGGTCCAGCAAAGCACTTAAGCAGTTAATTTTAAGCACATGTGCGGTCCCACTAATTTGAATGAGTCCAGGATTGAACCCTAAGTAAAACAGAGTGGGCTTTAGCTATTCAGGGCCTTCTGAAATTTACATGGTTGTGAGGATGTAAGATTGCTCCCACTCCCTTGTGCACCCTACCCTATCACAGCTTCAGGTGGAAAAGAATGCTCATGGAGCCACTATTCTCCAAAGCAGAGCTTTGTCGGCTGGCATGTTGGGGAATGAGGAAGAAGTGGAAGTAATCTGCACCTGGTAATCTATCTATGAAGCTAAATGATATGGCACTCATCCCTATATCTGAGTTCCTCTTGATCATTATTTTTATCCCAACAAATCCCTGTGAGACAGTGAAATATTATCCCCATTTTGTGGATGGGAACTGAGACACCAGGTAGATTAAATGAGTTGCCCAAGAGTACAAAGGAAGTCTGTAGCTGAGCCAGAAATAAAACCCAGGTCTCCTGGATCCCATCTAGTTCCCTATCCACTAGACCATCCATTCAACATTCAGGGGCTACAGAAGATTACTTTTCCTGGAAACAAGGCAGAAGCATGGAAGGAATTGCTGTGGAGGCACAGTTACAAACTGCCCTTACACAGCTCTGCGTAAAGGAAAGTCTAGGCCTTACACCATTATCCTATGGGCTAGCCAGTGGGTATACAAACATAAAAAGGGAAGAAAGTTGTAATGCAGTTATACAGATTTTGGAGTGGGTACTTGTGCTGGTATCAAAGAATTAATAGTCTATTCTCAAGCACAGAGCTTCTTCTGATCTGTTCTGCCAGTGACCTCTATCTTTAATTTGATTTTTTTCAGCAATCACCTATTCATAGCAGAGATACAGATATTAGTGCTTGAGCAGACTCTCCCCTGAGCTGGAATGTCAATTATGCCCAAACTATGTGGATGGTTTTATGATGAAAACCATTGATCACCAAAGTTGTTAAATTTCAGGCAACAAAAATGACTCATTTTCCCCAGTCCTGTTTACTACTATTCATAAATAAAAAACTGTTTACATTTTCAAATCCTTATTTAAAAAAACCCTTCCCCTTCATTCTGGTTTACACCAGCTTAAAGATGAACAACGGGCACAGCACTGAATGTTCAGATTTTTACAGTTCTCACACTGTGGAGGTAGTTAACACAGCTCAGGAAACCTCAAATAACTTGCATACAAAAAACATATGACAAACTAGTCTTGTTCATAAAATGTAATAATGAAAACAGATACCTGGTCTTGCACAGACAATTTTGTTAGGTGCTCCACATATTTGATATCCTAAATAGATCCACCAGGCTGAATATTCAATTTTCCTAAATTTAATTTCTCTTTGTCCTGGTTTGATCAAGATAAGTCAAGTCATACATTGCTTGGGAATATTAGCTGGGTACTGTGAATGTATTTTGTATTCTCTCAACCATAACTCATTATAAGGAACTTGCTTGGCATCAATAAGTCACTCCTGCCTTTTTTGTGAGCATGTGTGACTCAATACTCTGCTGCTAGGCTATTTAGTGATAAAATCTGATATAATAAAATATTAATTACAGTTGAAAGGTTGGGTGAGAAATATGAACTCAATTACAGTCCCATATTGTGAACAAAGGGCAGGGTGAAAAAATCCTTTAGTTATAGAGGTTTTAGATAATTAAAGAACAACTTGGACATTAGAATCAGGCTGAGAGCTTCCTAAAAGGCAATCTGCTATTAATCTTCACATCAGACATAGAATTTCAAGTAAATTATCCCTGGACGAAAGATCTTATCTGCTGATATTTTCCTAACTAATTTAAAGATTTCTTTATCTGTGCATTTAATTTTTTTCCTTCAAGTCATCATATTTCAATAATTTAAATTATGTAACAAATACAAGGACAAACCAATTATAATTAAACATCAAATATTGTACATGCTATCCAAAAGGGTCACAGTAAATGATATAAAACGAGCAGGCTGATGCTCATTGCAGAACTGAAGCAAATGTGGTTTTGCCTTCTTAAAAAGCCTGATTACTTTGTAAAATATCGATAGTAGAACATTACAGATTCAGTTTAGGCCACTTAAATCTAAATCATGGATTTATAAGGACATAGGACCAGAAGAGACCTCCTGAGTGATCAAGTCCAGTCCCCTGCTATTCCAGGCAATTCCAACACTAGCTTGAGCAAAATTGCACTGCCAATTCTGAGCCTGCAGAAATGGTGGCCCAATTAAAGATTTGGACCTTCAAAGTGGGTTTTCAAACAGATGTGACAGTATACTAATGGCCCACCTCCCCCACAGTCCACAATGGAAAATGAATGTCTCTAATTTTCCAATAAAAAAAATACAATATATGTTAATATAACCTCTAACTTGGGACCCTATGATGCAATCTGATCTATGCAGAAGGACTCTCAGTTCTGTAGAGAGAATCATTGATGTCAGTGAGATTTATGCCTGGGTGCAGAGTCCACTGGCATTACGAGGCCTTAATAGAATATGGCTAGATTATATGGCATAACTATGGGCAGAAGTTACCCAAATCAGTTCAAACAATATAACATCTAAATCCTACGCACATAAGTGAACCATGAGTAGGGCCTTACCAAATTCACGGTCCATTTTGTTCACTTCACGGTCGTAGGATTTTTAAAGTAGCAAATTTCATGATTTTAGATATTTAAATTTTAAATTTCACCGTGTTGTAATTGTATGGGCCCTGATCCAGAAAGGAGTTGGGGGGGGGGGATTGCAAGGTTATTGGGGGGATGGGTTTGTGGTACTGCAACCCGTACTTCTGTGCTGTTGCAGGCGGTGGCATTGCCTTCAGAGCTGGGCAGCTGGAGAGCGTCAGCTTCTGGTTGCGAGCTCAGCTTTGAAGGCAGAGCCGCCGCCAGCAGCAGCACAGAAGCAAGGATGGCATGCTATGGTATTGCCACCCTTACTTCTGCACAGCTGCCTGCAGAAAGGGGCCCTCAGCCATCAGCCGCCACTCTCTGGCCTCCCAGCTCTGAAGGCAGCAGCACAAAATTAAGGGTGGCATGATATAGCATTGCTATCCTTACTTCGGCATTGTTGCTGGTGGGGCGCTGCCTTCAGAACTGGCCAACAGCAGCCACTCTCTGGCCTCCCAGCTCTGAAGGCAGTGAAGAACTAAGGGTGGCAATACCATGACCCCCCTAAAATAATCTTGCCAAGGCTCTGCAACTCCCTTTTGGGTCAGGACCCCCAATTTGAGAAACGATGGTCTCCCCTGTGAAATCTGTATAGTATAGGGTAAAAGCACGCAAGAGACCAGATTTCACAGTCCGTGGTGTGTTTTTCATGGCCGTGAATTTGGTAGGGTCCTAATCATGAGAGCCATGTGATCTTACCTACTATTGCAAGCTGAAATGTGTCATTATGTGATAAAGTAAGATTTTTCTTTTCAGAAAAATGAATACTTGACACTTCAGGGTTTTAACAATGCTTTCAATTTCAATGAGATTTGCTGAAACTGTGGCAGTAATTATAGGAACCAAGCCAAAAAATATGTTTGTCATGAATTTACATTTGTGACACTTACAACAATCCAAAGAGCAATCCAAAGCTTTCTAATCAGCTTTATGCTCTTTGCTTAACTTCCCTTTTAAAGGAGAAGAAAAAAGGCAAGTGTATAAATACAAGTAGAAAAATGCACCATGGTTACGGCAAGCAAAGTGCTTTATCAGCCAACATGACACTGTTTAACTCACAAGTTTTCAGGTTGCCAAGACCAATTTACAAAACAACCAACAACTATGGAGTAAGGGGCAAAGTCTTGTTGTAAATTAAAAACTGGTTAACCAAAAGAAACAAAAAAGCAACAGCTAGGATTATTAGCCTGGAAAGGAACTGAGGTAGAGGACTTGAATGAAGTATTCAAATCACTGAAAGCCTGGTGGAAACTGATCGGTTCTTTCTTTTTATTCTGTCTCACAAAAGGAGACCATGAATGCTCAGTTATATTAAAGTGCAGATCATTCAGAAGACACAAAAGGAAAAACAAAACAAACGGTCACACAAATTTATGACACAGTGGTGCTGTTCTGAACTCTCAAATGTTTGCCAACATTCACAAGATGGGGCAGTCAGTTTGACTACTTTTCATGCCCAAGGAGGCCCAGGGACAACTTCAGACCATGAGATCCATTGCTGAATAGACTACATGAAATTCCATTAGCTCAGCCTGAATAGTGCAGCCAGTGCATTTCCTAACAAAAAAGAGTCAGTGTCATTCAGGTGATCAGCCTCTTTCCACCTCCTTCCAACTACAGAAGCTAGAGAAGAGGGAGAAGGACCCCATCAGGTCTTCTTTCTTCAATGCTGTCCCCCTACCTCCACAATGTGGGGGATAGAAGGGACTAGACAAGGACTCACTTTTCCTCCCCTCCAACTGTAGGAAGAGAAAAAGCATTCAGGGTCTACTAAGAGAACAGAGGATAAGTTCCAGCAATCAGCTGTGAGGCTCTCTTTTTTCATTAATCTAAATAGGATGAATGTGCCTGGTCACACATCCAAACCTCCAGGATAATTAATTTTGAGATCTATACACATCTCTAGGAAATACCACTTTACGCTGTAATCAGTTTAAGGAATTCACCCTGAAATCTCGAGGTCAAATAATTACATATTATGGCTGGATTTGGGAAGGGGTTGGATCATTTGAAGACTGCAAACAAAATCTGTGGCAGTGCAAATTGTGGTTTAAGAAATAAAGTGATGGTCTTAGGGAAACAGGAAGTATCTTCAGTCCCAGATCATGCATAAGTGACCGGTTGCATTATAGGTTTTTTTTTTTTGTTTCCCCACCTTTCTGGTAGTAGACACAGTAAGAGATGGGATACCACCCATCAAGATGAACTGATGGTACTGTTTCTCAAACAACATGTTTTTTAGACCTTTTGATGAAAGTTACTATAGAAGAACAAGTATCAGAGGGGTAGCTGTGTTAGTCTGAATCTGTAAAAAGCAACAGAGGGTCCTGAGGCACCTTTAAGACTAACAGAAGTATTGGAGCATAAGCTTTCATGGGTGAATGCCACGAAGAACAAGTATTAATATCTGATGTATCTCCATTATACTCAGAATGTGCAACCTATAAGAAACAGACTTTAGTAACTGCTGCTTTACTTCTGTGCTTTTCAACAACTAAAACTATTACAGTGATGCAACTGTGCTTTGGGAAAGGCACATGAGATACGGAAGCTTTGCAAATGCTACAACACCCAAACCTATAGCTATGGGAAATTGGACACATCATGTTTAAGCAGAAGGCAGTTATTAAGACATACATGTAAATGCAAAATAATGCACATGCAGATGGACCAAACTCCTTGCGTACCATAAAGAAATGGAGAAATAATTTCAAAAGCAGGAGCCTTGCTAATAGATTTTCAAATGTAATGTTAACACTGGAGCACTGAGCCTATTTGCCATTCCACATTTATGCTGGAGAGTTCTTCTCAAATTAGGCAGAAGAATTAAATAACCAGATGCATCAGAATTAGCAGGCCATGAGTAGAGAAGGAACACTTCTCACAAACCTCCCACCCCCCTTCAAGGCTGTTCTCTAATTTGCTATGCTGTGCTGTAACATAGAAAAAAGGGACTTGCTTGCTCCAGCCCAATCCCAGATGTCTACACTACAGTTTTATAGCCCCACAAGTCCAAGTCAGATGACATGGGCCAGCCCACCTGTGTTTAACTGCAGTGTACACATATTCACAGCTTCCCCTCTATTCAACTTAGGGCCATATCATAGTCTCTGTTTCCACAAGTAGAGAGTATGGGGAGCCAGTGGATCCCAGCTCAGGAAACCGGAATAGGAGATTGGGGCATCTCTGTGGCATCATTCCCCTTTCGTTTGAGTCTAACAATGCTCCTCTGTGGAGATTCTGCAGGGCACTGTCCAGCAGCATGGAATGAGATAAGCAGGTCCAGGAGAACAGCTGATCTTTGAGGCATTGTCTCCTTCCTCAGACTCGCATGTCTGCTGTGGTAAGTTATTGCTGACTTTGTATTCCTTCTCTGCAGGCAGGAACACAGGAGGAGCAGAGGTGTTTCTGCCAGCATGACCCCTTACAGCTCTTCCCAGCTAGATGTGAGCTTGTGCATAATTTAGGATCAAAACAGCTGTTAAATACAGATGAGGTTGTAACCTTGTGCTGCTACTGCCCTGTAATGCTAATCCTGAAAACAGTTTTTACTCTAAAGGTTAGAATGTAGTTAATCCCTTTACCCCCATCATATATCTCCACAGTAATCTCTTCCCAAATTCAACACTTCTATAGTGCCTTAGACATCTATCTTACCATTCTCAGCATCTATGTTAAGATGAAGCATTTCTATTGCTCCTTTCTAAATAGTACATGCTGTCAGTCGTACAGCTCAGTAAGTGGCTGTAATGTTTCTTTATGTCATTTAATGTAAGCTGGTTTTGCAGATTAGCTCTTACTTAGCAATGTTTTACTGTCAGGACACTTGGAAATGCCATTGATTTCTCCACCTGCTTAAATGAACAGTACTGTGAAAAGAAAGTTTTTCATATTAATGTTCAGCAAAATGAAACATTATTCAACATACAATGGTAATGTTTCATTGGGAGCACATTAATCGCTAATTTTTTCTCCCTTCACATAGAGTTTCTCCTCTTCTTCCTAATTTTACTTGTGATCAAATGAGGACACTGACTTGTTTGCTTGGAATGTCTGCTCAAGATGCTACTTTAATACAAAACAATTATATGAAATAATGTTTTTTAGGTTAAAAGTGATGAAATGCCAGAATTTAATTTGCTCCTGCAACCTTAATTCTGCCTCCTTACATGTTTGTGTTATGATTCAATCTTTAATTTTAATTACATGATGCCATATTCTTTCCACAAGATCTCTGCAAGACAGTGAGAGTAATTAACCATTGGAACAATTTACCAAGAGTCATAGTGAATTCTCCATCACTGACAAATTTTAAATTAAGATTAAATAATTTTTTTTTAAATGTATGTTCAAGAAATTATTTTGGGGAAGTTCAATGGCCTGTGTTATACCGAAGATCAGACTAGTTGATCACAATGGCCTCTTCTGACCTGGGAACGTATGGATCTATGGAGACAGCTCCTAGCAGTTGAATAAAAGGCGGTGTGATTGGTTTATTCATACCAGCCTCCAAAGAGATGAAGAAGTGTGCACCCTCCCCTAAACACAGGAGGCACAATACCTTTGTAACTTCCCTGGAGCGATGTAGTGATGTGAATCTGCATTGCCCTCAGTGCGGGTCCACGGCTAACTGCCATCATCTAGATCTATATGCACGCCAAAAAGCCTGAACCAAGCTTTACATACTGATGCTGGGCACTGCCCGTCAACCTTATTCTCATTTAGAAATGGGGCTCTCCTGAGGGAAAGAACCTGTCAGATTCATAAGCAAATAGGTGTTTGGTGGCCATATTTTAATATCCTTTTGAACATATCACAGAAACTCGCACAGTTACGCATGGGTGATATTTTCTAGTCAAGAGATTCAGGCCTGGAACTGACAATCTGAGCTCAGCCCATGATCAGGGAAGACTTGTGCTGTGCCTGGCTGATGCCAAGGTTATAAGTCCAGCAAACTCTGTGAGCACTCTACTCACAAACACGGCACTCTATCACTAATGAAAAACTAAATAAACACTTAACAATTATTTGTAGAAGACAAAGTCCAGGGTCTACTGCAGTATAAAAATGTGCCATTGTAGAAGGACAAATACCTATAGGAAATTCAGCCTAATACTCAGTAATTATTAGCGCTGGGCTTTTGTAATAGAACCTGAAACTAAGAAAATCACACAAGATTTTGGGCCTAATGGTGAAAATGGCCATGGGCCATGTGAATCTGTTGCCAAGGTTTTTCTCAGTCACTTGATCTACTTTTACTATGAAATGTATTTTAAAATTATCTTAACATTTGGAATGTACGTAGACATTTTGTCAGATAATCTCAGAGTACACAATGTAGTAGAATGCATTTGCTTTAAGTCACAATCACTGCAATAAAACTTTTCTCTTTCTTCATTTTAAAATGGTCAGTGAATGTTAATGTTCATGAAAACTAACTATGTGAGTCTGCAAGAGCCAAACAAGATGAAAGAACATCTCTACACAATACTGTCAATGCATATTGGACTTGATGGGCAACACCGCTAGCTTCTCAGTGCCTAGCCTGCTATGACTTCCAAATATAACTGACTAGGTTGAGCCAACTAATGATTCTGTGAAGTAGATCAATGCTCACTAGAAACTATTCTATTCCTTTCACTTGGGACCTCACCTCACTTTGGAATGTGACCCTTGAGAGGAGAAAAACTAATGAGATTCAAACCGTGGTGAAGTTAACCTCTTGAGGAAAATTTGTTGAAAACAAAGAAAAATAGTTGTGGGTAACAAAATTAAATAGTGACCCAGGTTATTTCTTCCTATCATTGGGTAACAATAATTGCATGGTAAAGAGTAAGTTAATTTTCTTGGCTACCATTGTTTTTATGGAAAAGATGGCTTCCGTGGGACATAAACCACACTGTGCAAAATCCCACTGCTCAACTGGGAAAAGGGCGCATGTATATTATATAGTAACACTAACAGACTGAAAGCTGCTCAAGACAAGGATCATATCACTCTATATGTCTGACAGTTCTAAGCTCAACGTGGCATTAATTCTGAATTGGGCCATGGTAACATTAATAAACAAAACAAGAACAACAAGTTTGATGTTACAAACAGTGTGATAAATCTCTTCAAAAAGGGGAAAAAACAAACAAATAAGAAACAGTGTTGAAAGATACATTCCCATGCAATCCTGTTCACCAGCTACTTAGGAATACCTGAAATATACAGCCTTATCCTTACAGATAATATAGTAAAAAACAAAACAAAGCCCTGCTTTACTTCGACAAACGCAGGAACACAGCGCAACAGCATCTTTCTACTATGTTTTTTGAACAGTGGACTTGTGTGCATGCACTGACTATTACGTGCATGGAAGTCAGGCAGGCACAGAAGTGAGTGTGCACTTTTAAAAATGTGGGCTGTAATGACTCAGTGCTTAAAGCGTGGTCCTATTCTGAAGAGCAACTGTAAAGCTGGCACTGCTGTGTGTATATATTCAGAGACTGATCTGCTCACTATAATGGACAAAGCATGTTTTTATCACCTTTTACTCCCTTTAACACTCAAGAGACAACAAACCAAAGGAGCATCATTTACTATCGGGGAAGGGGAGCAGTCCCCATGCCCCAACCCTGGGTTTGCCCTCCCCTCTGACTTTTCATAGGTCTATATGAAACAGAAAAGTTATCTGATTAGATTTAAGATGTACTTTACCCATCCTGTTCTAACACTGGAGTTGCTTAAGATCTATCTTATTTTAATTGTTATAGATTAAGTTTTAATAATCATGTTAATATATGACAGGTACCATTATCTGTGGAGTTGTTAGTGACACTTGGCCCTGCCTGTAGGAGTTAAGGAATCAAAGTCTCATTTGTCAAGGGATCCTGGGACTAGCTGCAGTAAAAAGATCAAGCAAATTTCAAAACAAGCCAGCGTAACACATGAACTTCTGTAAAAGCATCTAAGCAACTTGGACCAAAAATTCTAATTCCAGTCACAGTAAAAATTCAAAGCAAGTTCTAGAGTATAACAAAAAAGGATTACAACATTTTTACAGCATAAGCAATTATTGCACTGCTCCCTCAATTAAACTGAGATTGACCTTTCAGCTGTAAATAAGAATACTTGTTTGCCAGAAAGAAGTGCCAATGATGAGCATCAATAAAGCTCCATCATTTCTCTATCTCAAACTTGCTCAAGCAAGCTTGTTGGCTGACTTACAGGTTGTAAAACTATTATTTGGAAATACAGTTTGCAGACAATGGCAGGTAGCAGGAGCTGAGCCCACAGACCAGCATTCAATTACACACCTTTACAAACTCTTACATTATGCATTCTAAATAAAATACAAACAGCAGGGAAGGTTGTGATAGGCAAATAGAGAACAGACATTTCTACAAGAAAATCAAACTCACTTGATGCCAGTTAGACTGCAGAGTCTTACTGTATGTTCAGCATATAGCATTTTTAAAATACTGTATTTCAGAATTTTAGTAATTTAGTAGTAGTATTTTAACATAATCATAACTATTATCTGTCAATTGATATCTAAAATGTTTTTCAATGCGCTTTGTAAAAGGCAGAAATGTGCTTTTCATATTAATAGGAAGACCTTATAGAGACTACCAGTTGTTTTCCTTAGGTGTCTATATCTCTCCCTCCCTGGGTCTATGTCTTTCCCTCTTCATCTATGTCTATAATAGCATTTTTAAGAGATCTATCACCATTGCACTAACACTCATACACTGCCAGCTGTGAGAATGGTGGGACATTACAAATAAATAAATCAGTAAAGGTAGCAAAGATAAGCTTGTAAAGGGCCAAAGGTCAGAGTTAAATCTGCATTCATTTGGATGCCTTCTTATGCATGTGCTATTACTACCACACTTTTGCATATAAACTGGGCAACTGTATGTGGAAACATGGCCTCTGACTATGTGCTTCAGTATTCAAATGTCTAAATGCTTATGCGCCTGGACCCTGAGTTTGTGCTCACACTTGTGGTATCTGCATACACAAATCATGCATGAAACTGCATCCTGCTCTCTGACCTCACTTCATGTAAAGCTGGACCTCGGTGTCGCTCTCTCCCCTTCTTTCGGGGGTCCACAGTGCCCTTTAGGCACAGCCCTACACAAGGGCTAGGGCGGAGCTCCATCACTCCAAAGGGAGAACTAAGATGCTCTCTGCCATGAGGAGCCAGAATACCTTCTGGGTACAGAGTGGCTGCGGCCCAACTGCTCTGTGTGTTGCTATTTACTTCTATACATTTGGCCAGCCTATTGTGCTTGCCAGTGTGTATGTAGGGGATTCTCCTTTTTATCACCTCCAAGGAACGTTGTACTTCCCGGTAGTAAATATAGAGCAGCCACTGTGCTCTGAACAAGCTGTAATTCTGAGTGGACTGGCAGGGGGTGCAAAAAGGGGTTCCCCCATACCGTAAACCTCTCATAAGAGCCACGCAGAATCTGGCCCTAAGATTTTATGTCACTTTCCCCTCATTAAAAGGTGCTACAATGGTCCTATATTAGAAAACTTGTAGTAGGGTGGTGGACAATTTATATGGGGAGAATTATGCTGCTGATCTGGACAATTTATATTTTGGCACATCTTTGGGATTTTTCAATGGCAACTAAAGTTCTGAATGGAAAGCCTTTGCTGTGAACTTTTGTTCAGACTGAAATATAATGTAAATTACACACAAAAAAGCTATGTTAAAAGAACGTTAGGAAGGCTGCAAAGACAAGGGCTGCAAAGGCAGGAAACGACAGTTTTACACTTCCCCATAAACCTCACTCTGCTCCCTTGTGTGTCCACCCTGTGTATTGTGAATAATGCAGGGTCCCTTTGGAAAAAATGGTATGCGATCGTAAAACTGAAGACTGTATCATAATGCTCGTGCCAAAGGTTGTACCAGTAACCTTAATTCTGCCATTTTCTAACTTGCAAATGCTTGACTTTGCAACTGAAATAACTTTATGTTAACATGGCTTTTTTGTATATCACTTCTTGTTCCCCCCTCCCCCCTTTTGAGTTGAAAAAGCTCATGTCCCATGTAATCATCCCAGAAAGATGACGACTTGCTAGGGCCATATACTGGCTCCAGAAAGTGTGGTCAGATGGTGGGGAGGAGCTCAGTCTGTCCTGGCTTTCTCTTCCGCTTAGTCTTTTCTTTCCCCAAGTCTGCCACTATAGCTGCTCTGGCAGCTGCCAGGTATTCCCAGTGCAGTTTGTGCTGATGCTTTGGTGGTGGCATGGTCCCAAATCTTTACAATGTTCACGTTCAGGTTAGTGGGTTTTGTTTATGTTTATTTTTTGCATGCTGACAATATTTTGCTGATGACACAAGTGAGAGAAGGTAAATGGTGATATTTAACAGTTTATAACTCAGCTAACCTGAATGGAATTTTATAGGACAAACAAAAGGCACATCTTTAGCCTGGGGTATTTCTCCTTGCCAAATTTCAAAGGCCTTTTGCCAATGATGGAGGTATTAGACATCTCCAAAAAAGATCACAAGAATGGTTTATAACAGAAAGTGTAGGAGCACTGCTTTACTGCGTTATATCCGAATTTGTGTTATATCGGGTCGTGTTATAACGGGCTAGAGGTGTATAACTAAAAAATAATTAGCTGGAAATAAACAAAGTAACAGCCATAAAACACGCAAATGCAAAACAGAAGACAAAACAACCAACCTGTATAATAATTTACTGTATTATAACTGTTAAAATATATTTTAACAATGTTAAATTGTGTGATTTTTTAAAAACTGATGTACAGCTCGGTTTCCTTGATTAACATGAACTTTACAGTGGCAAATAGGGCTCTTTAACATGTCTACAAAGTCTACTTTTTGAAATGTCCTTTAACTGCTAAACAATAAGCATTTCTTTTGATATTGTGAACATGGGTGAGGGGATTCTAAACAAGGTAAAAAAAATAAGCTTTTTATATTTCACTAAAGAAAAATATTTAATCATGGAAAAGAAACCAAAGCTCTTAGTTACCTCAAGTATTAACATCAGTGACTTGAATACTAGATTCTGTACTTTCCCTACCCACTGCAGGAATTAAATAATTGTATGTGATGCAGCTGATGTGTTGATCAATAAAATGACAACTAGAATTTACACTAAAAAGTTTAGTGCAATTCCAAGAATCTGCATTAATGAAGCAGGGTGGTTATAACAGAATCAATAGACAACCATCTTACTTAGTGAAGTGCATACATGAAGTATAGCTGAATTTTCAACACCCGATTAATATAGATTAAAAAAATAAAATCCATTCCCAGAACATGTTCTGTAAACAATGCAATGACAATATATCTGAGTGTGTAACGCACAATAAAACTTTAAATAATATTAAAGAAATTCCCACTTTAATTTTTATTCCCCCTTTCACTCATTTACACTACTGGTTTGGCATATGCACCTATTTATTTTACAGACAACCCCCCAACCTAAAGCAAATACTCACCAGCAACCACACATCACTGAACAAAACCACTAACCCAGGAACCTATCCTTGTAACAAAGCCCGATGCCAACTCTGTCCACATATCTATTCAAGTGACATCATCATAGGACCTAATCACATCAGCCATACCATCAGGGGCTCGTTCATCTGCACATCTACCAATGTGATATATGCCATCATGTGCCAGCAATGCCCCTCTGCCATGTACATTGGCCAAACTGGACAGTCTCTACGCAAAAGAATTAATGGACACAAATCTGACATCAGGAATCAAAATACTCAAAAACCAGTGGGAGAACACTTTAACCTGTCTGGTCATTCAGTGACAGACCTGCGGGTGGCTATATTACAACAGAAAAACTTCAAAAACAGACTCCAAGGAGAGACTGCTGAGCTAGAATTGATATGCAAACTAGACACAATCAACTCCGGTTTGAATAAGGACTGGGAATGGCTGAGCCATTACAAACATTGATTCTATCTCCCCTTGTAAGTATGCTCACACTTCTTATCAAACTGTCTGTACTGGGCTATCTTGATTATCACTTCAAAAGTTTTTTTTCTCTTAATTAATTGGCCTCTCAGAGTTGGTAAGACAACTCCCACCTATTTATGCTCTCTGTATGTGTGTATATATATCTCCTCAATATATGTTCCATTCTATATGCATCCGAAGAAGTGGGCTGTAGTCCACGAAAGCTTATGCTCTAATAAATTTGTTAGTCTCTAAGGTGCCACAAGTACTCCTGTTCTTCTTTTTGCGGATACAGACTAACACGGCTGCTACTCTGAAACCTATTTTATTTTAGGTGCTGTTGCAAAAGAGCTTTGTAAACTTGCTGTCATGTGTTCATCTGATTCTGCGGCTCTGTAGTTTGATGTTATTCTAAATCCCTCTTTCTACTTCCCTAACCACTTATCCCCTTACTTGGCATTTTAAAATCTCTCAACTAGTGCCTTTCTATTATGGGTGAGATTTTCAACTTATCGATACTTCCAGGAGTCAACTGTATTTAATTCAGTAGGCTAGATAAAAGCAATTTAACCGTTCTTTAGTTACGGTCTAACAAGCTTGTGTTTATGCAGTAACATAACTACTTTGTGCCATTTTAATCCCGATGTTTATATTCAGGACTGTACTACAGCACTGAGAAATAAGATGAGATGAACCAAAGTTATTTAATAAAATGGGTTGAAACAGGAAAGCTAGAAAGAGGGAAAATTTATGTGATTCCAGTTCTAGTATAATCTGCAAAACAGGCCAGTTCAGATAAGATCTGATTTTATTGCTTTCCATTTTTTCTCAATTGTTTTGCATGTTCCTGTAATGGGGCTGCTCACTGCGCCCTGCTGGGTTCAGCCTCCTGGCCCTGCTCCCCAATGAGTCAGGACCACTTCAAGCTGGTGCAACACCCGTGCTCTTTATTCCTGTGTCCGGTCCCCACCACCAGACTCCAACTATTTACAAATTATTTATAGATTTGTCCTAGCACTGGCCTCAGTGGCAACAGGGTAGCTGGCTCCTGGCGCCTTCGGAGCCTACTCTCCCCCTCCTGGTCTCCACCCCCCTTCTTGGGCTCACTTCCTCCCAAGCTTTTTGCCCCGGTTAACGAGGCTAGCAGGTGTGGCCAGTTTCCAGGCCAGTCTTAGCCAGTGGCCCAGCCCCAACCCATTTCCCATGATTGGGGCTGGAGTGGCAGGAGCTGATCAGGGCTTCCCCTGCAGCGCCCTGCCACAGTTCCCAATAGAAAATGTCTCATTCAAAAAAGATCTAAACAGTAAATAAGGTTGCACCTTCCTTCTTTTGGATTCAACCATTCAAAACTAAATGTTATATTACAGAAAACAGAAAATAATCTAATTAAAGGTAGGATACCATGCTGTATACTACATTAAATAATAATGTGCAGTGGAATAGTTCAGTTTACTCATGTCTGGATATATCAGAACCTTACTCATATACTTCTGAAACTGACAAAAATTATCAAAAACTACATCATCAAAGTGCCTTGACAGTTCTTAATTATGGATGTAAATGCTTTCTTTCAGTAACAATAGGATTTACTGTTTTAGAATCTATCTGATAATTCAGAAGTAAAGAGCCTAATCTTGGAGAAAATAAAAAAAGGTTGAGCTATTGATTTTTCTGTGTTCTTTCCTCTTCCTGCCAAACTGGTCTAACTGTTAAATGTTATTAATTTTATAATCCATTTTTTGTATTAGTTAACTTAGTAAAAGTCTTAAATAGTGGTAAGTAAATCCTGAGGTAAACAGAAAGAGCAGATATAAAAACATAGCAAGTCAGGATAAAAAGCACGCTATGTCCTTGAACTCATAACATTGTAGTAAGCAATTACCTTAAAGAAGTAGAGAAGCCACCCACATAACAGCACTGTGGCTTTGTTCCTTATCTTCAAAGAACAAGCCACTTGCATCTGGATCAAATCCTTTAAACAATACCCGAACACTCAACATCAAAGCACATTCATTTTCTTCAGTTATTTAATTTAATTAACACTAATACAGACATGGATTTAGACTCTGATTTCTGTGTAGAAAATCCCCAGAAAACACATTCAAGAAATTAATCGATTTAATTTTAATTTTGTAAAGATTTTTCCCCCTTATACCTGACAGGAGCTCCTCTGCTCTGTGCAGGTTTCAGCAGGATTGTCACAGTACTGTCAGTTTGATTCAAAGGTGTTTCCTGTTCATATGGTGGCATAGATGGTGCTGGGGGAAAAAACAAGAGGCAAAATAGACTAATTATTTCTAGGTTTGTTTTAACAGTTTATTTTAAAAATCGATTTGACACATATAAAGATCTCTTTAAAATACAGAGCTAGCACAACATCACAAGTTAAATAATAGATAATTAAGTAAATGACTTCAGAAAAAACAAAAACAAAACACAGAACTACAATAAAAACTAAACAAAAAACACACTTCATGGCCATTTTCAAAAAGCAACTAGTCAGTTTGGATACCCAACTTGATATACCTTCAAAGGGCCTGACACTCAGAGAGTGCTGAGAACCCCAGTCTTCATAGGTCAAAACTTTTTTTTAGTTGGCAATTTGAACATCCAAAAATTGAAGCATGCAAAAATCACCAATTACTTTTGAAAATGTAGGCCCAACTTTCTTGCTACAAGTATGGTGGATGGACATCAGAGATACCCTCAGATCTTGTCACCATGGACGTTTCAGCTATTCGTCTAGCTAGTGAGGCCATCCTTAGCGTAGACACCATTTACAACAGTGTAACAGGATTAGCATTAGTGCAATTTATCCCAGTTAAAACCAGAGTAAGCTGTGCTGGTGCAAACTGTCTACACTGGTGCCTAAATCCCTTAGTTAGGTGGTGGTTGTTACTTTTTAAATTGTCATTAAGGACTTCGCATCATTCTGTGCATAGGTTGGACAGTGTTCAATTGCTATTCAATATTTTCTTTTATCCTCACTGTTCAACGTTTGGTCCTAAGCCTTATTTACTGCACACTATTCACTGATTCGTAGGTTAAAAGGCCAGAAGGGGCCATTGTGATTTCTAGTCTGACTTTCTCCATAACACAGGACTTCTCTGAATTAATTCTTGAGTGAACTACTGCATATCTTAAAAAAATTTTCTAATCTTAATGTAAATGATTCCGGTGATGAAGAGTCCACCATAACCATTGGTAAATTGTTCCACTGGCTAATTACCCAATTAAAAAATTGTACCTTGTTTAAGGTATGAATTTGTCTTGCTCCCGCTTCTAGCCATTGGGATCTTGTTATAACTTTGTGTGCTAGATTGAAGAACCTTCTATTATCAAATTTCTGTTCCCCATGTAGGTAGTTACAGACTGTGATCAAGTCACCCCTTAACTGCCTCTTTACTAAACTAAACATAATGAGCTCCTTTAGTCTATCACTTTAAGGGCTTGTCTATATTACCAGGTGGATCGACGGGCAGTGATCGATCCAGCGGGGGTCGATTTATCTTGTCTAGTTTAGTCTAGATGTGATAAATCGAGAACTCTCCCGTTGACTCTGGTACTCCTGTGCGAGAGGCACAGGCGGAGTTGACGGGGGAGCGTCAGCCATCGACTTACCGCAATAAGTAGATCTAAGTTCGTCAACTTCAGTTACGTTATTCACATAGCTGAAGTTGTGTAACTTAGATCGCTCCCCCCCACTCCCCCAAGTGTAGACCAGACTTAAGACATTTTCCAATCCTTTAATCATTCTCATGGCTCTTCTCTGAACTCTCTTCCATTTGTCAATATCCTTCTTGAATTGTGGACACAGCATTCCAGTAGTGGTTGCACCATTGCCAAATACAGAGGTAATATAATCTCTCTTCTGCAACTCAAGATTCCCGTTTATATATCGAAGGATCACATTTGCTCTTTTGGCCACAGCATCACAAAACCATCACAAAGACAAATTTATTAATTTCCCCATGGGTTTTTCATGGTGTTCATCACCATACTATCTGAGTGTTTCACAAACGTTAATTAATTTATCTTCACAACTGTCCTGAGAGCAGTGGCGTAGCCAGGTGGAATGAACAGGGGGAGTGATCATGAAAAAAGGCGAAACCCGCTGCGGCGCTTTTACTCACCCGGCAGCCCTTTTACTGAAGGGGCGGTGCTCCGGGTCTTCAGCGGCACTTTGGCGGTGGGTCCTTCACTCGTTCCTGGGTCTTCAGTGGCATTTCGGCGGCGGGTCCTTCACTGCTGCCGAACACACCTGGAGTGAGTGAAGGACCCGCCACCGAAGTGCTGCCAAAGACCCTGAGCGCTGCCGGGTGAGTAAAAATTAAAAGGCACCAAGAAATTGAAAAGGCGCCACTTCTGCTCAGTGGGAGAGCGGCTGCTGCCCCGCTCCCCCCTAGCTACGCTACTGCCTGTGAGGTGAGAGGATGGTATTATCTCCATTTTACAGATGGAGCACTGAGACCAGGAAGATTAAGGACAAAAGTATCCACTAAATTGGAGTGCCCAGTTGAAGACACCTAGGACCAGATTTTCGGAGTACCTAGTATTATATAGCACTTTATATATTCAAGCAGAGTTCCCACTGATTTCAGTTGCAGTTATGAGTGCTCAGCACTTCCACAAATAACGTCCCGAGGTCTCAAGTCAGGAACCCAGAAAATGAGGAACATACAGTTAGTGACCATTTCTGAAAAGTTTGGTCTAAGTGACTTGCCTAGCTTCACGCAGGAACTCTGTGGCAGAGTCAGACATAGAATTGAGTTCTCCAGGGCAACCTTTAACTGCCTTAACCATGAGATCAGCCATTCTCTTCCTGCAATCCCTTACCTCATTCACTACACTCCTTCCAACTTCTGCAAAAAATAAGGAGTCTTACAGGTAACAGTCTCCATTACTACACCATCTGATTCGTCCCTAGAACAGGTCCAACTGTGCACTGAATGAGACAAGAGTCTTGTGCAAAAAATAGACTATATCATAATGCATATACACAAGGTGGCTGATTAAGGATGCAAAGGCATCCCTTAATTCTGGCATTTACTAACTTTTGAATGCTTGACTTTGCAACCTTACTAACGTTCTTTTAGCATAGTTTTGTCATGCATGTAATTTCCCAGGTTTTAAAAAAGCAAACTGAAAAAAAAAAAACAGAAGTTCCGTCATGTGGCATCATACTGTCTCCCATGTGGCCTCTCAGCGGAGTTGGAACCCTCAGATGTCCACACAGATCTCTGCTACTTGACCTAATGAAGTAATTGACAGCAGTAGGAGGTTGCCATCCTCTATGTGGACTAGCACTAGAGGGGGATGGGACACTTTGCCAGTGGTTTTCACAGATAATTGCTGACAGCAGAGAAATGGGAAGACTCAGGAACCATCAGCTCCATTCCAGGCTCTGGAAGGGAGTGTGCATAGACTTCAGCTCATTTCCCGTAAGCTTCACTCCTTCTTCCCCTTCCCCTCCAACCTATCTGTGTCCAAGTCTTATCACTTCCACACTCCTAGCTCTGTATCCCAGTCCCATTCGCTTTGCCCCCCCAGCCCCAGCCGCCACACCTCAGGCTTCTCATCCCGTCTCCTTGCCCAGTCAGTCCTAGACTCCCCCTCCCAGCTCGTCATCTGTGTTCCGATTTCCCCGAGTTCCAGTTTGTTTTCTTCTCCACACCCAGTGTCTGTCTCTTTGCACAGCCAGGGCCAGTCCTCCACCCCGCCCGCCCTAACTCCTTGTTCCCAGTCAGTCCCAGTTTCCCCTTCTTGTCTCTTTGTCAGATCTGTTTCTCCCTTCCTACTCAAAGGCTCCCAAACTCCATCCCTGGGCTTCTCTCTCATCCAGTCTTTCCCTTCCCCTCTGCTCCTCGGGTCTTCTTGTCCCAGTTCTCCTGCCACATCCCAGTTCCTTGTGTCTGTCCTCCCCTCACCACCAATATCCCCCGCCCCCCCCCACACACACTGGTCCTAGTACCAGTCTCCTTGCTCAACCAGTCCCAAACTCTCTCCTCCCTCCAGCTCCTTGTCTAATTTCATTGTTCCTCTCTTGGTCCCCTACCACCAGTTCTCTCATTGGTCCCAGTCCCTGCCTCTCAATCTCCCCAACGCCCAGTCCTAGTTTCTCTTCCCCCACCCTCAGCCCCAGTCTCAGCAGACTCCTAATCCCAATCTACTCCTTTCCCTCCCCCCCTTCCAGCTTTGTCCCCTCTGCATTCAAATTAGATGGTTTCCTCTTCCATGCTGTCTGGATGTCAGTAGGGTGGTCACCAAGAGCACAGGGGAGACAGGCTTCCTGTTCTCAGTTCTGGTGCTTGGCTCCACCCTAACCTGGAGCAGCTGGGTGCAGACATTACACAGAAAGTCTTTCTGAGACCCCCACAGCCTGGGCTGGAGCATGCTCAGCTACTCCTTGGGAACGCACAGTCTGGTTAGCACAAGGAACTATGACAGACTCAAGTATGCTCAATGGAGGACAGAATCTTCAGAGACTTTAATTGCTAAATTTAGCAAGTCTCTATGGCGCATGTATGAACTGTGATTTTTCAAAGGCTTATAACTTGGGCCAAATGTGGAGGGATTTTCACAGTAAAAGGCACATCTTTGACACAAAGTCCACCCATCCTGCCAAATTTCAATTTACTAAGCACAGTGGTTGCCAGAATTTTTTAACTTTAACTTGAGCAAAACAATGCATTATTTCCTAATTTTGTTCCTGGAAATGGCTGAACCATGTTTGCTGAAATAAAAAATAATTAAAAAAAACAGCCTGAGTCAGACAGCATGGAACATTTTAGCCTGCTCAGTTGAAGTTTGGCAAATTTATAAGCAACTGAAAACAGGGTCTTATAATGGGAAGTGTCAGGCAACTTTAGTAGGTGGTGCTACCAGCGCTGCCTAAAACACCACAAATTTACACAGGAATCACTTTTTCCATCATTGACAAACAGCCAATTCTGTGATGAAACATGGCAACTGTTTAATAGTGCATAACACCACTATTAGGATAGGAAGTTAAGTATATCTTATTCTACTGAAAATGCAGTAGAGATTTAAGAGATTAACATGTAATTACACACATTGGAAATTGGCCAGGATAATTTTAAAAAGTCCTAGGAGATCTTAGCACTTTGGTTTTACATCTCACTAGAGAAGGGTACTGACAGCACAAAGCGTCCTCTAACCTCACACTGGAACACTGGTGTAGGACTGACTCAGAGGGAAGAGTGTCACCTACTGAATCATCCCCACTTCCCACACTACTTTAGGCTGGAATTTTTAAAGAAGCCTAAAGGAAATAGATGCTTAACTCCTATTTAAAATTCAGCGGGGACTGGGTGTCTAAGTCCCTTGGGTTCCTGTGAAAATCCCAGGAATAGGCATTCTCTGTTGGTGTCCCACCAAAAAACAGGGGTAGTCCTAACCCTACCTAGATGGGGTGGGGGAGGCTAATCCTGCTGATTGCTGGTGGTGTGGGGAGATCTGATGTGCTCATGGAACCAGCTGGTGCAGCTTCATGGGGGCATATCTTACCCTCAATGCATATGTGTAATTCCCATTCATGTTAATGGGAGTTACATGGTGATTCACCACCATTTAAAAGAGAATAACTATCCTAACCTTTCAGTACTGTTCCTAACTCTCTAGATTTTCCTCCTCTTCCAATACTCTGTTCTTTCTCTCTATTCTCATAGGGCCTGATTCTGCCACCCTCACTCACATTGAGTAACATGTTACAATGCAAGCAGTGCTATTGGTTTCTTGCAGACAATGGGAGGTGGTGTGGGGGAACTGGATCCCTAATCTTTACATTCCAGTGCTTATTATGTTCAAGGCTTTTTAACTGATAATCATCCAATGAATTTGTCCCTACAATTACGAGGTACAGTAATAACAAAAATTCCCAACTTGCATTTATTGCCCTTCCCCAAATATAAATTCCTTACTGTACTTCTGATTAATGCTTTTGCATTGCTCCCTGTTCATTCTACCACAAAGATGAAAAGTTACAATGAGATGCGGGGAGAATAGGAGTAACAGGGACATAAGATGAAACATACTGTACACATATTAGCTTGCTTTATATTTTCCAAAAAGGAATGTTGGGGGGAAAGATAGCTAATGAATTTTTGAGGAGTGAATATTGGTCTGAGACCATGCTTCAAGTTCATTACTGACTGTCAGTTTAATTCCCAGAAACATGGTAGAGAAGCTGAGTATAAGGACACCTCCACTACAGATTTGGAACACATTTTGTCATCAATTATATAGGTGTTTTAGAGCATGCAGTAACATCGCATTCCATCAACGAAGGGAATAAAATGTTCCTGAGTCTTTGGGGGCTTTAAGAGATTGTGCATGGGCTTTTAGAGAAGTTGTGTCTTCCTGCTCTCTGAAAACCACAGGTCCTGATGTTCTTGTCTAATGCAGTTTCAAATCTGCCTCAGTCAACATGCCTGTTAGGAATGTGTGCAGCGTGGCAATTCACTACACTTCCTAAGCGAGTGCTAGACATGGAGCATTTCTGCTGTACTCTCAATTGTTCATGCCACATTAAAGAGATTTTCCAGCACTGTTACTGTAATAATTTAGAATCACGTTGAGGCTGAATGAGCTCTGAATGAAACTGTCTCAGATTCATGTCCAAAAAACCCTATGCAAAATTTTGCAACAAGCAACAGCTGGGACTGACTCCAAAGGCATATAAATCACATGTTTTCTTGGGTGATAAGTTGCATGGTTCTGAACCAGTACTTCAAAAACTGTGTATGTTCTAACTGATCTTCAAGCACCTGAAAATTATTCAAATACATAAACATATATCAGTTTGTCTGGTGCTTTCAAGGAAGAAAACTGATTTTATCTTTCTGACAAATTGCCTGTAAAGCATTAAAAGAGAGGTGAATAACAAAGAAAATAATGGTTATCATAGTAAGAAAACAGAAATAGTCATTACTTTAATATAATACCTGATATTTTAGTTGTGAATTGGTTCGTGATTGGAGGTCCAAATCCTTTGGCTGTGCTAGCTCTAATGGTAAAAGAATAGGTGGTCCCAGGATACAGTCCAAAAAAAAGGTAATGAGTTTCGTTTCCTAGCTTCAAAACTCGCCCACTTTGATTCGATAAATCTATTTCTGGGTCAAAGGAACTGACAGCCTTGTAGGTGATCTGCAAAAGAATAAGAAAGTTATAAAATATCTTGAGCAGATGGACAAAGATTGTATCTTTATCCCATAAACCCTTCTGATGTATGCACTGTCAGACATTTTATGATAAGCAATCTTCCTCCCTTATACTCCTCAAATCCTGAATCCAATGAAGGGACACAGGAACTCAGCCAAAACTGTTATGAGTTATTACTTTTATAGATACAGGGATTTAAAGGCAGCTAGATTACAACTGTAAAGGATGGGTTCAAGCTTAAGTTAATACCTTTAAGTTGCTGGCTTTCACAATGTCATTTTTCTGAAACCATATTACTGTTGGTTTTCAACAACAAAAAACAACAAAAAACCACAACAAGCAAAAACAGATACGCAAGTGACAAAGGTGTAGCCTCATTTCTAAGCTGTCTGAATATAATTACACTTTGCACTGAATAAGATTAGCCTCACAAGATGACAAGGGCAGTTTTAAGTGAATGCCTCACAAAGTGGGTGACACTTATGCTTCAGTCTGAAGCTCATGTCTTATAATTGCTGCATTGTAATTCTTCAGGTTGTGATTGCATTGCATGAAACTCAGATTCCCATTTTGGGAAAAAAATGTTAAATATCAGCAAAATATATCCCTCATTTTTCGTTCCTTCCTTTCAAATACTGTTACTTGTTTTCATTAAAATAGCAATACAAGTTCACATTAATGTACTGTGCAGTGTTTCTACTGGCAACTTAACATCTATGAGCTACAACAACAGGATAATTTAAAAACAAGGAACTCATTAAAAAAAATGTAAAATTGATTCCCCCCTTTTTTGCTTTTAAATAAGTAGATTTATACATAACTCCAGCGTTGCTATTATATACAATGAAAATTGACATTGTTATATTTATAGAACATTATTATACTTATCTGAAGGAATATTTAGCTAGAAACATGAAGAAAAAGTGTATGCTGTGTATATTAATCAAGGGTCTGAATGACAGATACAGTACATAATAATATTATTATTATTCCTTATATAGTTCTTTTCATCAGTAGCTCACAAATCACTTCACAATGTTTAATTTATTTATGCTCACAATATCTCTGTGAGGTATTATGTAAATTTTTATAGATGGGGAACTGGCACTCACTCAGGTACAATACTAATCCTTCCTACTGCAGTTAAATATCTATAATTTCCTAAAATCTCTGAATCAGTGAAAAATGTAATTTTACATAATACATCTAGTCTAGTGTCAATAAAATGCTGAGGACAGGTATTAGTGCCCCCCAAAAAACTTGGCTACACTTTCGTTAGGACTAATCTAGTCTCCTGAAATTCCCTGAGCAAGGACTGATCTAAAAAAAACCTCCTCCCATGGAGTCTGTGGGGAGGCAGAGAGAGTGGTAGAGCCACCAGATATGGTGGGTTTTAGCTGGATTTCCCAATGACTCAGCCCAGTTTTATTTAAAATACACAGGAGGTCACAGATTCTGTGACTCCTGTGGTAGAGCTTATAGCTATTAATTATGTTTATTGTACTAGATTAGCTATCAGGAGAATGCACTACAAAAACACAAGCTCTTTCACAGCTCATAAGCAACTTGTTCATTTAACAAAAAGTGATTTGCTTGAGGAAACTAAGCATACATTTGTTCTCGCAGTATTTACATTACACTCCTGCTATCATTCAGTAAAGCTTTACCTACTCAAGATTTTTTTTTCTGAAAATTCTCCCAACAGTGCTGAGACCAGGGCACCTTTACAGATGGCAGCAGCAGTGGGAAGGTTAACATGGAAAAAGGAGACAGCAATTTTTCACTCTTACCAGGTTTAGGTAACCTTGCTTAAAATGTTGGTGGGCTGGCTAGAATCCTGCATACAGGTAGCACTCCTTTCATTGCCACCAACTGGACTGCTGCACTGACGTTGGCAATGGTGGGAAATGAGGCGGAAATAAAAAGAGCTTTATGTAGACATGTCTACACATGTGTGACAAGGCAGCCCCACCCCACACTAGCCCCAGCGGTGTCAGACCAGTAGCTCTGACGGAGGAAGTCCCGCCCCGTTCGTACTGGGCATGTTCCAAGTGCTCTGGGAGTATAAAAGAAGGGAATTCAGCTCAGTCCGGGCTGGCGGCTGCTGGGGAAGGACCTGACTGGGAAGCTCCTGGGGAAGACCAGCCAACACTCTTGAAGTTGCTGGGAATGGAGGCTTCTACAAGCCGGCATGAACTCCTATTGCGGAAGAAACCAGGGGAGGCAATGGACCCGGAGACCCCCAGAGAACCTTGGGATTCGTGGGAGACCCCAACTCCCAAGCCAGTAGGAAGCGAGCCGGGTGTGTGTGTGTAATGGACTGGTACCTTGCCCTCGGTGAGCCTCAGTGTGTTTCAGTAGGACCCCCCCGCGGAGCCAGTAGTAAGGTCCTACTGCCCTGTAACCAGGGGCAAGTCTATGGACTCTGGCCACTAGGCCGTGCCGCCCTGCAACAAGGGCTTATTCTATGGATTCTGGCCACTAGGCTGTGCTGCCCTGCAATGAGGGCTACTTCTATGGACTCTGGCCATTAGGCTGTGCTGTCCTGTGACCAAGGGCAATTCTGTGGATTCTGGCCACTAGGCCGTGCTGCCCTGTAACGAGGGGCATAAACCCTCACAACATGTTAGAACCATTTTGTCTTCCAAATTCTGTCTCTTACTC
Organism: Trachemys scripta elegans; assembly: GCF_013100865.1. NCBI lineage: Eukaryota > Metazoa > Chordata > Testudines > Emydidae > Trachemys > Trachemys scripta. The sequence continues at coordinate 197,691,385 of NC_048299.1, forward strand.
ACTGAGGTTCTGAGTTTCAAACAGTGTTGAAATTAGTGGATTTGCACCTAATTACACTAGTGGTGAACTGGACCCTTGATATTTTCATTCCACAGTTTTCTCCACCAAAAACATAAGTGGCTACCTGGAAGCTGCAGATTGTTTCACCTAGTTTAAAGGCAGATTCAGGTTTGTTTTACAGTAGAACCTTAGAGTTACAAACACCAGAGTTACGAACTGACCAGTTAACCCCACACCTCGTTTGGAACCAGAAGTACCCGATCAGGCAGCAGCAGAGACCAAAAATAAATAAATAAAAGAAGCAAATATAGTACAGTTCTGTGTCAAACAAACTACTAAAATAATAAAGGGAAAGCAGCATTTTTCTTCTGCATAATAAAGTTTCAAAGGTGTATTAAGTCAATGTTCAGCTGTAAACTTCTGAAAAAATAACCCACAATGTTTTGTTCAGAGTTACGAACAACCTCAGTTTCCGAGGTGTTCGTAACTGAGGTTCTACGGTATTTTTGAAGACAACTGCATAAAAGCCTGATGAATCATGAAGATCTTATTCATCTCTACGCTATATTTTCTCTCTGTCCTGCTGTTTATAGTGGGAATTCCGCTCTTCCCCTCTCATTGGCATCTAAGAAGAAGATAACTTTGTGTGTTTTTTCTCTTTGCCCTAGAAGTGGGTTAAGAAAACTTTCTTCACCACCACATCAGGCTCCCCTGTTATCCAGAGTGCCTCTAAGGAACAGAACACTTTGTGTCACATCTCAGTCTCATAAGCAACAGGCTGGAGAGCCACTGAACTAGACCCAGGCAAGCAAATAAGAGTCTTCAATTGTGTCTGGTGAGTTGTAGTTTGTATTCAGCCACCTGATCAGGTCCACCACCTTAACCGGGATTTGCAGAAAGAGCAAGACCTGGTGTCACTGAATCAAACTGCTGATATCAGTATTTATACTTAGTTACTTTTTCTTAATTTAATCTGATTTATGTTGCTTATCCTATTCCCACTGTAACTGCACTTTTGATTAACACCAAGCACGGAAAGGTATTAATATTTTATTTGATCTATTTCTTTTTTTCATTGTTAGAATTCTGAGTTGTTTGAGAAATGCAGAAGCTTGTTTGTTCTGAGAAATGCAGAAGCTTGAAATTTCCCATGAACATTACAAGTGCAGAGTTGGTCTATTATTCTCCTTTCAATGAACGCACCTATGCAACACCTACTACAGTTGATGTAAGTTACAGGCATGTATTAAGGAGAGAGCTATGCCACGGGGCACAAATTACTCAGCAATAAGGTTATGCCTGTGTGTTTTTAGGCAGAAAGTTTGACAATACTGTACATATTTCTGTACCAGTCAGGTGTAAAATCAGCAAAGATTCTAAAATATGTATCAATTAAAATATTCTGATCATTGAGGAAGATGTGTAATTGTTTAGTTTGCGACATTATGAAAGTTAGCTCTACCAAAACCAAGCCATACATTATCATAACCTTTCATAATAAAACAGCCTGCAAAACAGCATCAATAGCTTAGCATTCAAATTAACTCTTTTCTTTTACTGTATCTTTCGCTTCCTCTCTCTCTCTTAAGCATTTCAATACCAATTTAGTAGTAAGGTCAGGTAAGAGGTTTAACAATGATTACTGTCTGACAGCTTAATCTGTGCAGTCCTTTGTCAGTTTTTCTGAAAGGTATTCAGGCAAAGGTTCCATATGAGGAAGAACAGCAATTTTTAGAAACCTAACAACATGTAATTTTGTTGAATTTGCATTAAAAAATGCTAGCTTATTTTTTTTTTAAATTGCACCTGCTTGTTTCTATTACAATAGGCTTCCTGAAATGAGTCCCACATAAATGTGATGATGACTGTCACTACTATTATCTCTTCCATTTTTTTCTTTTTAAGAATTCACTCTAAGATCTACCCTTCTATCATTCAAATATTTGATCTATATTACTAAATAGAACAATATATCTCACAGGGTTAGCAAGTGGCATCCTCAGGTATAGTAACCCAGTGCCATCCTCGGTTCCAGTAATTTTCTCCTGCATTAGATTTTATTTGTGTTGTCAGCTTGTGTTCTAACTGGGACCATTTTCAAAGAAATATCTGCATTTTTAATAAATTCAATCATCATTTTCATTTTTAATTATCTTATACCAATTATGCTCTTCTTTTAATGTTTGAATTGTTTCCTGTAAATGTACAAGACATGGCCAAATTTCTCAAAGAAATACAGTATTTTAAAGTGTGTTTCGTTTCAGCCTAGGTAATACACCTCTACCTCCTCCGGAGCCAAAAAAATCTTGCCGTGTTATAGGTGAAACCATGTTATATCGAACTTGCTTTGATCCGCCGGAGTGCACAGCCCCCCCCCCCCCCCGAGCACTGCTTTATCGCATTATATCCAAATTCATGTTTATATCGGGTCACGTTATATTGGGGTAGAGGTGTATTTTAAACTTATTTAGTGCCTTTCCTCCCATTTCTAAATCTCTTATCAACTGTCACCCCCAAAGGACTTGAGGATGCTTAAGTTCAACTGAAGTCAATGGGACTTAAGCACATGTTTAATTGCTTTACTGTATCAGGGACTAAATAAATAAGTACATGATATAACTAATATTCAGCCCCTAGAGCTTACAATCGAAATAGGCAAGACCGATAACAGTGGAATCAGAGAGTGGGATCAGAGCCATAGACAGGTGAGGTGCATAAAGGCACACAGCAAGTTGGTGGCAGCCAAGGACAGAATCCAGGTCTTTTGATTCCTAGTCCAATGCCCAGTTCACTAGACCACATTGCCTCTTTATGTGCCTCAGTCCGACATGCAGTATGGACAATCAACCAAGCACAACACAATTTGTTGGATACATACTACACAACTTTTTTATGGGAGTTTGGGCTCTGAAATCTACAAACATTTTCAAGAAAATACTTTTATCAACAGGATGCCAATACATCAAAATTGTAGGTAAAAATGAAACCATGATAAAAAATGTGTGTGTGAGAAACCATGATAAAAAATATCTACCTCATACAAAGTGATCACACCATATGTTTGCACTGGCTCTCTCCACTGAAGAAAAATCTTCTCCTCAAAAGTACTTCCTTGGATTGATTCAAGTGGTACAGCACTTGGGACTAATGAAAAGGAAAGAAAAGAAAAAAGTACTATTTTGGAAAGTAGCATATAGAGATGCTCAAACTAACATTTACATTCTCTAGGCATGATACCAGTTCATCAGGTTTCAATCCCCTGTTGAGTATAACAGTTTACATGCTGCAGGTATAAATACTCTTTGGCAAATTGTTAAACAGATTCTGTGCAACCCTTTTCTCTTTCTCCCTGGCTATAACAGGGGTATAACAGATTACGTGCCTGTTAGGAAATAACAGTCACTATCTCTTCCCCATAGAACGAAGCTACCATTATCAATGAGGTTTTCAACTGTTAATGGATACAGCTGTTAAGGAAGAAGTACAAACGTATGTGCCACTTGCAGAACACTACAGTCTAAAACAGAGAACCAGCAGGGAACATAACGCTTTTCCAGTAAAATATCATTGATGAAAAAGGTGGGGAATTTGGCTTTTTTGCTAGGATTTAAGTGAAGTGTCTTGTTTACAAGTCAATATTCAGTACCTCTTCCTTAGCCACTATCCTACAAATTTCCTAAACTAGAAATATATGAAACACTCACCTATAACATATATAAATATACTGAGGTATAAGGCACTGTTGTAGTAGATTAAGGTACTGTAATTAGCCTGTATAAGGGCTACAGTGTCACACATGGTATTTGGACAACGATGCTGGCTGTCATTAGGACTGAAGCCTTACAATAGAGTGGGCGGTAGGAAACAGTGATGACGACAATCTGAAGACCGGGCACCTTTCTTAAGGCCTCTTATTGCATGAGACACCCAAGACTGAAGAATCAGCATTATCAGAAGTGTCAGGTATCTAATATTGCCTCCTCCTACCTCTGCAGCAGTTTGCTTTCCCACACTCACCTTAGCAGAACCCCTAGAACACAGTATTCCGAGCAGGAAAATGCACACGGAGTATACACACTCCTCTATGTACCACAAGGAGCCAGAGTCCAACCTAAGTAGCTGTGCCAGGCACTGACCAGATACATGAGGATAGAAGGTGGAGGCTATGTACCCAATGATTGAAATTTTTTTCTCAGTCTTCCCTAACGGGGAAATAATGGGATAATTTGTTTAGCAATGAATCCCCTAACTCCTCCCCATGCATGGTCTAGCTATTCACTAACCCCTCCCATCCCTGCACACTGCCAGACTGGAAGCTTGTGTGGAACAGGACTCCACTCCATGCAGGCTACCCCATGCTTCCTCAAATCCATCCCTTACACAGAAGAACTGTTCAGGTTCTGCTGCCAAGATGGACTCTGAGGCCACAGAAGAAGGTTTCTCAATTTGCTTGCCCCTATATGATATGAACTGGCAAGACTACATCTATATAATGCTGACTTCAGTATAGGCAGCTCACTATCTGAAGCCTGCTCACAAAGTGGAGGCAATTTGGAGAACAGCACCAACACTGATTAACATCTGGAGTCAAAGTGATTGGGGAAAGAGATGAGAACTAACCATAGCTTGGCTAAATTATGAGTAAGGAAAATCAGTATGACCACCATCTACAAATATCTGAAGGATGTAAACCCTAAGGAGAGGGATAAATTATGTTTTGGGGGGTTAATTAAGAGTAATGGGATTAAAGGAAGAAAAGGAAAATTTGAGATGATCCTATTTCATAATTAATTATATTAGATGGCAGAAGCCATTTCCACTGGGTCATTTAAAACTGAATCTGACTAAAAAATACACTGTTAAGGAATGGTCCCGTATTGTCAGAAAGATGGACTAGAGGAGTATGTCTTTTCTAAGAGCTTGTCCATATGGCGAGTTAGTGCATGGCAAGCCTCAGTGTGAACGTATAGAGCACTAGTTTACAATGCACTAAGTCGAGGAGTGAACCCTGGTGCCACATAATAAAAGTTTCATAGTGCACTCTGACATAGTGCTGTTGCAGAGGGCACTATGGAACTTTTAGTGTGCAGTAACAGGATCCACACGGCACCTTAATGCACAGCAGGCTACAGTGGCTTGCCACACAGTCTCCGTGGACAAGCCCTAACTCCAATTTTTATGACGTGCATGACTCTTTGTAAATTGAAAATTATTAGGTATTGGAACATGACTACTTTTGCAAGGTAAAAACTTGCTCCTTTACTTCAATCTGCGGGTGCATGTCAAAATATCTTGCAAAATCAACATGCATGGCACAGTGTAATTCAGTGTAGATACAAACCTTTCTTCTACGCCTTCTTTTCAATAAGTTATTTGTAATAGAAAATCAAAGAGTGCTGAACCTTGTCAAATAACACGTTAAATAACATGCTGTAAAAATGACTGCCTAAGAAAAAGGGCCATTTCATCCTTAAATTAAAGGAGTCTCTCTTTCTAGTCTCTTTTTGGAGCACGAGTAAATGTACCTAAAAGAAAAAGTGTTTTTTGCAATTACGGTAGATCCAATCTCCAAGTTTTTCCAGAACAATTTCTAGGATCTGGGCTTTTATGGGCTATTCTATATCATGGTAATTGTACATTTTGAAACGGCTTAAATTCTGTTTCCTCCAGTTCCTGTCTTTGCTGAGACATGCAGCAGTCAATAAAAAGACAGCATGGTGTTTTGGCTTTTTGAGGAGGGGGCAGAAGAGATTTGGAATAAATTAGTAGGGATGGGGTCTTGGTTTTTAGGTTTAAGGAATTACCTTGATCTACACAAACACTAAAACTTTCCTGACATAATTACCGATATATATGTTTTTGATTTGGTTTTGTAGGATCTGAACCTTTCAGTCTTCTGCTATTGTTGTTTCTAACTAAGAATATTTGGAAATAGCAAATATATGTTATTTTTTGGTCTTCATAATATGTAAAGTATCCTGACTGCAAGAAAAAAAGGGGCTTTACTTCAAGACAACAGAGTAATTCATCCCTGAACAGCCACGTTCTCTTGAGAAATAAGAGGACTTTTGCAATTCTGCAGCGAACAACTGATTGGCCAGAAAAAATGTTTTAGTGTTCCTCTGTTAAAAGGCAAGCTATTCATGTAAATGGAAATACGGGAAACAATCATGTGTCTCTTTTAAAAATGCACCACAGAGCAGTACAATGATAATGATTTGGGCTAATGATATTCCTTGTTGCATTACGGATGGATTTATACAGAGTAGCTACTGGAGCTTACTGCAAATGTCTATTGATCTCTCTCTCTATGCATTTTAGGGCCATGTTTTTAGAACTGTATTTGCCAAAATGCATGCACAAATACTATAATAACAAATATAGTCATGATAATTGCAGTCCTCATCTGACACCAATGATTAAAAGAACTGGCCGAAAAGCTCTCTTAACCTTCGGTGCTGATTTTTAACAAGCCTTGGAACACTGGGTAAGTTCTAGAGAACTGTAAATCAGTAAATGTTATATCAATACCTAAAAAAGGTAAACTGAATGATCTGGATAACTATAGGCTGGTAATCCTGGGCAAATCACAGAATGACTGATATGGGACACAATCAGTAAAGAATTAAAGAATGTTACATAATTAATGCCAATCAACACAGTTTAATGGGAAATAGGGCTTGTCAAACAAACTTGATACAAGTTTTGATGAGATAAGTAGTTTGGTTGATAGAGATAACGGTTGACAGAATATATGTAGAATGTCATGTGCCTTTCATAAGTCTGATTTAAAAAATAGCACTATACAAAATCAGTGTAACATACATTGAATAGCTAAAACCTGGTTAATTGGTAGATCTCAAAAATTAATTGTAAATGGGAAATGATTGTTAAATAAGGGTGCTTCTAGTGGAGTCTTATAAGTATCTGTTTCTGACCCAATGCAATAACTGTTTGTAATATTTATAATCTCAAAAAAATTAAAAATCATTGCATTAAAAATTTGCAGATGGCACACAAATTAATTGTGTGGTAAATAATGAAAGGACAAATCAGTTATACAAAGCTTTCTGGGTCACTTTCCAAATCGCATTTTAATAGGGCCAAAACCAAGGTTATACATCTAGGAACAAACAATGCAGGTCACACTTACAGGGTGCAAAACTGTATCCTGGAGTACGGTGACACTGAAAAGAATGTAGGAGTTATGGTGGATAACAGCTGAACATGAGCTGCCAGTAGCATGCTGGAGCAAAGAGAATTAATGCAATCCCTGGATGCAAGCAGGGTAATATCAAGTAGGATTAAGAAGATGCTATTACCTCTGCTCAGAGCATTATCAAGACTGTTATGTCCAATTCTGGTGTCTACATTTCAAAGAGGTTGTTGAAAAATTGGAAAGTGTTCAGAAAAGAGTTTCAAAAATTATTTTGAGATCTGGAGAACATTCCTTATAATGAGACAAGAAAATCTCTTTAGTTTATCAAATAGAAGGTAGAGAATTGACTTGACCATGGTATATAAGTGCCCACATGGAAGAGATTTCTGATAGTAATCTAGCAAAAAAGGGCATAATGAGATCTAATGGTTGGAAGCTGAATATATTTTTTAATATATTTGTTCAAAGTAGTAAATGTAAAAACTCACCATCTTCATCAGTTTGTACTACAAGTTCTTGGCTTTCTTTTCGTCCTTCCGGATTCATGAGAACCAGTTTTACACTGACGTTTGTGTAGGGTGACAGATTGGTAATCGTGTGCTGCGGGTGTGAACTTTCCGTATCCCAGCTTACTTCCTCTCTGACTTGCTCTTGTCCTCCAGCTTGGTAGCGGTAATGGACTGTGAGGTTATACCGATGGCAACGTGTTACATTATATCCAAATGGCTCCCAACGAATAATGATTTGCCGGGATTTGATCTCCACAACCTCTAGTTTTCGTGGCCCACGCATGGGATCTGTAAAAATATCCATATGATTGTGATGTACTATTTGTGCATATTACTGTCTAAGAGAAGAAACTGTTACACAGTTCTGTATTATATCCTTGTGAATATACACACACCGCTAGGATAGTGTGAAAGGAAAATAAAAACAGATTTGATTATTATATTTTGATTTTTTTAAATCAGAGCAATCATTGATCACAGAAGGGAGAAGTATCTTTGATAAAGAAAACAAGAGAAGATACAATACAAGACAGATAAAAAGAGAGAGTATAACGAAAACCTTTAAATATATGTTTAAATGAAAAAATGAAAATTGAGAAACAAATGTTAATAAAGAACGTCTATGATGTCAAATTGCCTTTACAGAATTTAGAAGTATGTTAGTTAATACATTCACTTTCTTATATTTGTGCTAGCACTTTTAAAGTAAGAAAGACATTGAAAAGTAAAGCAAATATATAAAGCAGAAGGTAATTTTAAAGGGAAACTTTCCAGTAAATGACAAACTTCTCCCCAAGGAGAGTTTTTAATACAGAAAAACATTGATTTTTAAAAGTAATTTATTTATTCATCTCTCTTTTTTTCAATCAGTTAGACAGAATGCAATTAATCAACAAGCAATCCAGTTAGGACCCGGAGCAAATACTCCTAGTTCTTGCAAATATGCCATAGTTTCTTTAATGATCACAAGGAGTCAAGGCTTTGGTTTTATATCTCATCCAAAAGATGGTAAATCAAGCAGCACAAGATACCATTTTAGGACATTTGTTCAGTAAAGATTCAGAGGGAAAACATGAAACCTGAGTCACACACCTGGGTTTTCCCTTGGGTCTCCAAACCAACATATGGACAAGAGCAACCCTCTGATCTGATAACCTTCTGATCTGATAAGATCATAGCCCAGGGATATATGGCTGCATGCAAAGCAGAGGAAGACTAGCTGCTACTTGATCAAAGGATGCTGCTTAGAGAATCAACACTCTCTCCACTCACACTGGCACAAGCAATGAGAGACTGGGATGGGAAATGAACCCAAATTTCCATCACAGAACAGCACTATGTTGGCCTCCATTTGCCCTGCATTTTTAGTGAATTAACTATGTATGCAAAACACGTCATTAGTGGAGCTATTACACATATTTAGCAATAATCTTTTTTTTCATATTGGAGCCCTCAACAAGATTAAAGCCAATATCTAGCTTTATCTATTGCTTCACTAGTTAAATGCTCAGAAGAGTTTTAATGAGCTAGAAACCTCTCATACATAAACAAATTAATATGCATCTTCCCTCTCTTATGTTTATTAATCAACATGTCTTCACCAAGAATGTTCTAAACACTTTCCTCAAAATTTCATCACTTTTACCTGTTAATAAGATCCCTGCATTCTAAATATATTTCTTTAAAGATATTATTCATCTCTACCTTAACTCCTTCAAGAAAAGGTGTTAAGATATTGCATGCTCTCTGTATAACCTACAAAGATCTTATTGTTTTTTCCTTCGTGCTTTTTATTGCTGTGAAAAAATAGATAACCCCTGCTTCCTTTAAATCTTTCAGATATTCATTTATTAATTGTTGATGAACTACATACTTTCGACTAGCTTTGCAGAATATTTTTTAATGTAGCCAATAAGTTTCACATTGCATTTGTTATCTGGCAACCAGACACCAGAATGATTTTAACTAAATAATACATTACCCCACATCCAGTGACTAGACTCTTTGGGCCAAATCCTCAGTTAGTGTAACCTGGTATGACTCCATTCACTTCACTCAGTGACTAAGGTCATTTACTCCAGCTGTGAATTTGGACCATTGGGTTTAAGTTTTGTATGCCACCACATTAAGACTGGTGAGAAATAACCCTCCCTCACCCCCCAAAAAATCAGTGTGGATAAGGCCCCAACATTTTGCTAAACTTTTATGTCTACACAATTTAGCCAGAAATCTCCTGAGAAAAGGTGCTCTTCTCTTAATTCCTATCTCAATTTCCAGCATTTTGATTCAGATTGAGCTGGGAATACTGAAACAGCAGCATTTCTTCTGACATTTTGGAACTTCCACTGCCGTTTGTGGTTGAAACCAACTAAGTGTACACAATACGTATGAAAAACTAGAAGAAAACGCTGATTAGAACTTTTTGAACTCCAAAGGAAACTAGGGTTTGATTTCATTTTGTGTTTTAAACCCAAAAGTCAGGTCAATTTTTTCACTGTTAACTAAAATATGGACCAGTATAGAGTGGTCAAAGGAAACAGCTACTCTATCAAGATCCAAAATAGCTTAGCACCAACAGGTAGGTGCGAAGCTAATCTGGAAGTGCTCTACCTTGTATATACCTAAAGTAACATTTTCATTTATATGGTACTAACACCTAAAGCACAGCACATGGCTTCTAATAATGTGGAAGTGTGTTCACTTGATCCTTTGGATATCTGAAGTGAAATATATTCAGGGTACTAGGAGAATGACTGATGCACCCTGGTGCAGTAACGCAAGAGGAATCAGGGTATGAATTTTGCTGCTATTTTGTAAAACTGAGATTCAACTTAACTAAGATTTTATGATAATCATACTTTGTTTTAGTTTTCAATGGGATTTTTACATTCACTCTTTCTGATGGGTCAATTCCCAACTTTAAATGAAGTGAAACAGCACAAATTAGAAATTCAGTAGTGACATTTGCTTTTGTGCTCTTGAGAGCTGCACTGATGATCCCTGCAGCTCATGAAGGCCATTGTCCTAGAACTACACTGTATTGCATAAATTGGCAACGTCATAATTCACAGTGCTAATCAGAATTCAAACCACATTTCTTAGACTAGAAGACAAATACAGTATTTCCAACATAAGGTTTACATGCCATTACCATAATTTTATATGCAACATACAAATCTCATAGGGTTAGGTAATAGGGTAATTAATTATATTGTCACAAATGGAAGACTACAACTAATGGCTAAACATTTGTTTTCTTTGCACTTGGTAAAACTCTTCTTGTGGCGATTACAATGCTAGACCCTTCTACTCACACTGCAGCTCCCTGGATGAACTGACATTATGTTGTTCCTCAGTATTCTGGCTATTATGATAGGCCCCATTGGCATGAATCATGAGGCAAGCTGGGACAATCTGGGTCTACTGACTCATGATAAGAGAGTAGGATTGCTTCCCTAAGGAGTGCACTGTCTGTCATGCCTGAAGTTTAGTCAGGTAGTTCTTACCAATTCCCCTGATGATGCCTGCAGCATTTTTCATACTGCTCTCTTTCTGCCAGTTTCAGCTGGGTATCAAGCAGTGAAGTCTGACAGTTGCAGCTCTGACCTGAGGGACCAGCAAGCCCAGTTCTAGCCCCTGGCACTTTAGCATCCCATTTAATCAGTGATCCTAGCATCTTCTACATTCAGCAGTGTTTTCCTGAGAATATGGAGCAGAAACTGACTGATAGGAGCAATTTCCATTGCAGTTCAATTCACTGCTCATTTCTCTGGAACTCCAAACGTTACCTCCTATTACACCAACAGCACTTTGTCTGGCTCTACGAAAAGAAGGACAGAAGACTCCTGATATGGATTTAATCAGGACGTAACTTTATTATTAGATGTCTGGGACTACCAGCAGTTAAAAGTGTACATTGCAGCCAACTCCACGTTCATTCAATAGCTATCCAGGGGCTTCCACCAGCCCCCTCTTCATTTTTCAACCAGGTACCCCAGCCATTCATGGCTGGGACCTTACCATCGACTGCCCCACACTTACAAGGTGAGAGTGTCCAAGAGCTTGGGCTGTAACCCAAGCCCGAAAGTCTACCATGAACTTAAGCGGCCCCTTCACCCGAGCACCGCAAGCCTGACTCAGTTGGCACTGGCCAGCGGTGGGGTTTTTATTGCAGTGTAGACATACCCTTAATGTCTCTGTGCCTCAGTTCCCTACCTGTAATATGGGGGAAAAATGAAGCTTCCCTGGGTGTCAGGGTGCTCAGCATAATTTTATGAATCTTAGTATGGCACTCAGATACTAGAATTCTGGGGGTGAGGGAGAAGAGATAAGCAGAGACACACCTTGGTCTTGAATTGATCCTGCAAGCTCCTGCTCACTGTGGCCCTGATATAGGAACACCTTTAAGCAGGTGCTTAACTTTAAACATGGGACAACTCACGTGTTTAACTTGAAGCATATGTTCTAAGGGCTTGCTCTGCAGCACTGAAGCCAATGGGATTTTGCCACTGATTTCAGTGAGATCAGGCTCTTTAGTCCTTTGTTGGATCAGGGCCACATTGTAGCTGTGAAGATGGTTGCTAAGTAGAGATGGAGATTTCGGAATCCTCTTCAGATAAACTCAACAAGTTAAATAAAAAAATTAAAATAAACAGATTCTAATAATAAAAAACTCATACTCTTTACCTTGCATACAGAGATACAATAGGCAGGGGAATATGGTGTATCTCCTGAAACAATTGCTAAAATGTTGCAACTTCTTTCTCTCTTTCTTTCTTACAAAGTCTCAATTATTATGAGGAGTCTCAAACTCCGGTCAACAGCAAGGATTGAATTACTATGTACAATATTTTATCCTTCAGTTCCTCTAATCTGACTTTTTCTAATTTGTACGTGCTTGAAAAGGATGCTGTTTGAAGCTGTTTACAAACCTGGGAAAATGGTTTCATGAAAGATCACATTCAACTGTGATGGACTGATTGTTATACTGTAATTATTCTTGTGTGTGTTCATCAACAAGACATTTTAAAAAGAGCTTTCCTTTGTTTAAAATAGTACATGATTTAACAGCTCTTCCGATGAAACCTGAGTTTTCCCACCCTTTTAATCTGCCAAGGAAGCTCAGAGAATGCAGGATGGGAAATGAAATAATGTACCATATCTTTAGCTGGTGTAAACTGGCATCACTTTATTTAGTTCAATAGAAACACACCACTATTACATGAGCTGAATATCTGGCCATGGGGTTCAATTCTGCAAACTCATGTGATTAGTACTTACAAAAGAAGGCAGTTAAGGATTTGCAGGATCTGGTCATTAATTTGGAAGAATTACTGTTATTTAATCACAGACATCCTATAAGAGGATTTTAATAGTATGGATAGGATGAGTGCTACCTTAAAGAGGTTAATTAGTGTCTTTTATTTTAAGAGATCAGGAACATGAAATGTAGTGTCAGTCTTCTTTGCAAATCACATTTTCCCTTTCTTTTACCTAGGACTATTTTGCCAAAATGTAAAGAACAAAATCTGACAATTCCTCTTTCAAACCTATTTTATCCCGTCTCTGTCTTCACCACTTAACCTTCAGCACGGTTTCTCCAGTTATAAGGATTTCTGTTATTCCATCCCCTATCACTGCTTCTCTGGAAAGTGTGGGCAACGGATATTACACTGTCCTTCATCTCTATGACATGACCATTCTTCAGTGTTCCCTGACGTGACTTTTAAAGTCTGCTAACAATGCTGAATCTCATATGGTGCAAAAAAGATGGATTGATTTAGCAAAATAAATAGCAGCAGTTACTTATTTCTTTTTGTTATTCCATAGTATAGTAAAAACTGTTCCCAAATTCACCATTCCAGATAAAGTTGTGTGTCAACAGAACACACCTCCCTGACCCAGCAAATCGTTCTGTATTAGTGAACATATTCTATGACTTTTACCAATCCCATTATTGGGGGCTGCTACATACCATGGTTATGTCAACATTTCCCCACTAGAACACACAAAAATCACTGGGACTCAATCCATAACACAGATGCAAGATCCTCATTTTACTTCTTACACATGCCTATAAAAAGTACTGCTTCAAACATTCTCGCTGCAGAGGTCTAGAAGAAATGCAGTCATCATCCTTTCCTCCTACTTTAATGCCAGGTGCCTCACTTTCACAATGCTCTTGAATGCTCCCCAAAACAGCCTGGGTTCCCTGGGCAGCTCTTACTACTGCCAGGCTCCAGCTTCTGGCCTGGCCAGCACCTCAAGGGGGAGAGGAGGAGTAGGAGGCGAGGCCTTGTGGTGATGAGGGGGCTAAAGAAGATGTGGGCACCACCCCTGAATAGGGTTACCATACGTCCGGATTTTCCCGGACATGTCCGGCTTTTTGGGCCTCAAATCCCCGTCCGTGAGGAAACCCCAAAAAGCCGGACATGTCCGGGAAAATAGGGAGGAAGGGCCTGGGGGTGCTCGGCCAGGGGCCAGCGGTGCGGGGCCGGGGGTGCTCGGCCGGGGGCCAGCGCCCCAGGGCCCAGCACCCCAGGGCCCGAGCTGAGCCGGGCGGGAGACGCCGGGGCCAGAGCCTCTTGGTCTAGGCCAGCCAGCTGCCAGAGGAAGCCGCTCGGTCAGGGGGGCTGGACTGGGCGGTGCCCCACCCCACCCCCAGTTTACCTGCTGCCTCCCTGTTTCAGGCTTCCCGCGAACATTTGATTCGCGGGAAGCAGGGGAGGGGGAGGAGCAGGGGGCGGAGCGTTTAGGGGAGGGGCAAAGTTGGGGCGGGGACTTTGGGGAAAGGGCGGAGGTGGGGCAGGGCTGGGACGGAGTTGGGTGGGGCTGGGGGCGGGGAAGAGGTGGAGTTGGGGCAGGGCCGGGGCCCCACGGAGTGTCCTCCTTTTTTAAAACTAAAATATGGTAACCCTACCCCTGAGCCTCGTGCAGTTGTGGAGCGGCGCCACACGGAATCTGGGACAAACACTGTTCCAGAGTCATTCAGACCGGGACTTGAACTCTGCATTTTGGGACTGTCCTGCCCAATTCAGGATGGGTGGTCACCCTACTGAGAGGAGGCCTGTGTTATGGGAGCATCCCTCTCTGCTAGGGATTCTTACCACATTTGGGGAGGTAGGGACTCATTAAGGAATCATTCCCATACACAGAGCTATACCAACACCTTTATTAGCATGGACAGAAGCCCCGTGGTCATTGGGAAAACAAATGAACAAACTAGTTAATGGGAATATGGCGTAAATCAAAAATGCTGCAAAGGAATTCTCCCTTCATCAGTCATAAACAGTCTTGACAGTTCCTCCAGCCTTGGCTCCTCAGCCCTTGATTAGGGCACCTCCTTCCTTTAGAGCAGTGGCTGATTCTAACGTGCAGGGCAGCCTCATAAGGACTACATGCTCAGGCTTCTCCCTGGGCCACTGCCCCATCTCCAAGTTCAGACTCTTGTCCTGCTTTGTCCTTGTAGCAGCAGCACTGCTCTCACTCTTCCTGCAACCCACACAATCCCTTCTCAAAACGGCAATCCCGTCCTCCAGTTGGAATAGAATTGGCAGCCGGAAGCTGGGGTGGGATTTCCTGCCAAATCTCTAGCTGACCAGGGCTCTGTGGGAGCACAGGCCAGCTCCTCTTGTCTGCCCATCCCAGAGCTAACGAGAGCAGCCTTCGCAACACTGCTGCTGATGTGGGGACTCTATGCTGGGGAGCCAGAGATCCTTGCAATATATTCCTACATCTGCCACCGAAATGATCTACAAACTTCACTTAGTTATACCCCTACTACACTGTATGATGTAACTACATATAATTACTCCTAGTTTATATATAAGGAAACGGGGGCTCAGAGATACTAAATGATTTGCTCAAGGTCACAAAGCATCACAGTTTCAGAACAAGGATTAGAAACCTCTCCCCACCAGAATTGAGCACCCCACATAGGCTTCTTTCAGTACATACCCAGGACTGGCCAGTCCCAAAATCTGGGGATAGAAAATGTGGCAAAATACAAACTTGTGGCTCAGCCAAACTAACTGAAAAAATAAATAAAATTCATAAAATAAGAACCAACTGGAATCTTCACTCATTATGCCTGAGAACTGACCTTTGAGATTTGAAAGAGTTTGAACAAAAAAGTTTTAAAAACTTTTATTATCACATGGTTCTGCAACTCTTTTCTCCATCCAGGACCAGAAGCATTAATGAAGACATACCACAAGGAGGACTCTTCTTGACATATGTTTAGCTTGGCCAGAAGCCGGAAGTCCAGAAAATCTGATGACAGAATCCTGGTCTCCCCAAGATGTCTAGCCATGTATAGAAGGCTCATTAGAGATACAGAATAAGCATGCAAGCTTTTGAGATTGCCCTTTACTGACAAAAAACAGATGTTATATCTGAATGGAGCTATCTAATAATATACCACCAAAATTGCTCAATACAGAGAAACATGAAAGTGTGAAAAAATCCCAGCAAGAAACAGCTTTTCTAACCTTTTTCATCTCACATCCTCCAATTCATGGCTGCACATACCCCTGAGGCCTGTGTCCTCCAGGCTGAAATTTGCAGTCGTAAAATATTGGTGTAATCATCAATAATTCCCTTTTTAAGTCAGCAGTATTTTCATATATGTCATTTCTTTTCAGTATGTTCTTCCATCAGACATCTACTGAGTTGTTGAGGACTTTTTAGTCTATAGTAGAATTTAAATATGAACCAAAGCCAAGTGACTCTAATATTTATTTTGATATTGCCATTGTATAGTGATATTTTAGAGAGTGACTCATTTAAATTCTAATGTATTTTAATAAAGAATGAAAGAAAAACATCATTCAATATATTTTTCTTAAATTACCTCCATTGCTTGATTGCTCCTCTACAATCAAAATCAGGTTTTAACTATGCCTGATACAAACAAGATTACATTTTGAATCTGTAACAGAGAATTTAGCTGCTTGTTTAAAATGACATACCTAGCTATTCAGTAATCACTTTATAATAACCCCTTTCATTTCCAAATCTACTTAGACATCAGCCAGTAGTGAGGAGAATGCTGCAGTGGTTTTTACAAGTACACATTAGTTTTACATTTCATGACAAGCTAATTCTAGAGAGTTCGAATGACAGACAAGCATGTGCTCTTATGGGTTTTTTTCTTTTGCTTGAAGGAAACAGGCGTCTAACTGATAAATGAAAAATAAAGGAGTGCACACATATACTTTTCACTTCACACGTATGTCAGTGACAATTTACCCCAAATGCACCCTGGTGCCATGGTGAATATGCGAATCAACAAGAAATAAAAAGGCTCTGATAATTCTCTCTCAGCTCAAATTAGGAAGAACTAATACGGCACAAAGGCGACTCCACTGCTCAAGAACATACTGACATAGTATGACTGTGAAGTCTTCAGTAGAGATTTGGCTCAGGTAAACTGTCATAGACTCATTGAAATCAATGGAGCTATGTTGAGTTACACTAGCTGAGGATCTGGCCCTTTGGGTCAAACTCTGTTGACTGACAAATACTGATGCTGACACTCTGGGTTAAGGCATTTGGCAAAATGTGTAAGCAGCTAGAAATAAAGAAACAACCATTCAAGTTATACTAGAGATAATGCGGGCCCTGAGTCCATAATTATGAAAGCCATTCAGGCCCTGCCATTGTGCACTCATTAAGCACACATCTTTAAACTCACCACATGTTAAGGAATACTGAGAACACTCATGGGCCAGCATACACTGTTTTATAAAGCTCATATTTCACCATCCACAGTGCACAGTAAGATGGCAATGGCTCATACATACTTATCCTATTGGATGATATGGACACTAACAGTATAAAAATCAACATGCAATATTGCACTCCCAATTAAACAACAGAAAAACTTGATTTCAATAAATTATTACAGCGGTGATTGTTTGGTGGGGAGAGGGAGGGGTTAAACTTTAAGGTACAACATTTCAGATTACTATGAAAATCACCTGGAACAAATTATAAACACTGGTGTAAATGACTTTGGCTTTTGGCTGTGCAGAGGCACAGAGGTTGTTTATTATGTTGTGCAAAAATAAATGGGAGAGGCTTCTTTCATAGATCAGTCAGAAGACAATGTAGCAGGGTGTTCTAGCTATCACTGCAGTCTGTTGCTACCGACAAACTAAATTAATTCAGAGCTGTTATCCACAGCAATGTTACTTAAATTGGGGATTTAAGACAGGACTTCATTGAACCTAAGTGACAGGACTGCATGGTCATATAAATCCATGTAAAAGAGAAAATGCCACCAATTAATGCTACTCGTATAGGAAGAATATTTAAAATTTTTCTAATCTAATATGTGCAATCAACCTTAACCAAGAGATATAGCATGAAATCAGCCTTGACAAATAACTCTCAAATGGATAAAACTGATAAATGAATAGGATTCTCTGGCTCAACTGATAAAAGAAACTTTTGGCTTTAAAATACATATGTCGCAAGTGAACAGAACATTCTTTCTTTCCCTACTATGTAATTACATATGAACTGTTTTAAGCATCTAGATATAAGATAAAATGAAAGAGAATTACTGTAGGATTCAGAAAATGCAAGATTAAAAATAACTTTTCCATTCACTACACAGCAAAGGCTCTTTCCCCACAACTACTTACATTTTACATTTATTTATTTATTGGGGATTAAGAGCTTCTGAGACTCAGAGCCTTAAGGTTCCCTTACACTTTACACCTTTTGCCTCCCCCACATCTCATCCTCTGGGAGGGCTGGACTTTTCTTCTGGAGCCTATCAACAAGGAGCATACATTTGCCAGGGGGTTACTAGCTATCGAATAATGAAAGGTGGTATCCCACCCCTCATCCCAAGACTACCACTAGGAGGGCATTATCTTTGGAGTATGCTGAGCCCCTAACAAAACTGGGAGTAAGACTATGATCTGAACTGTTGAACTCTGACTCCTCACTCAGGCCAGCACATTTGATAAGAGTATTTTTTTTTGCATTTTTATAAAAACATGTATTTTTGCTATTTTAGCTGGAATATTTACAATGCTTAGGCTGCTTCAATTAACTTAAATTTTAAATAAAATTAACATGAACATTAATTCCTTTTAAAACTATTTTTTAATTTTCTTCCCTTCTCTTCTGTGTATTAGACCACTTCTTATGAAAGAGAGCCCTTGTAGATCATTTTCCCCATCCCATTACTAGCGCAGCATTGCTGACTCTAAGGAGTCAAAAATCATGCATCAGGCCTTGACAAATCATACTAGCTTAAAAATAATGAACTTTTAAAAATAATTACATTTTGGGTTTGGGGATTTTTTTTGCCTTCTGGTGATTGAGCCTTTAAGGGGTCACGTTTTCAAGATTTTCTCCACAACCATGGTGGCTAGAAACTTCTTTAAAATAATGGAAGTTGAGATTCCCATATAATCACATCACTCTAGGGGTATTTCTACATTGCAATAAGAAACCCGCGTCACTGCCAAAGCTGGCCTGAGTCAACCAATTCACACTTGCGGGCCTCAGGACTAAAAATTACAGTGTAGACATTTGGGCATGGACGGCAACCCAGGCTCGGACTCCCAGCGAGAGGGGTGGGTCTCAGAGCCTGGGCTCCAGTCTGACCCCAACCGTCTACACTGGTATTTTTAGCCCTGCTGCCTGATCCCTGTGAGCTGGAGTCAATTGACCGGCTCTGAGACTCAGTGCCATGGGATTTTTATTGGAGTGTTTGACGTACCCTAGGAGTTAGGACTTGAAGAAAAACACCAAAATACTAAGACTCATGGTAAAATGGTGAGAGTTGGTAATATTAAAATAGTGTTCACAAAAGAACGTGAGGACAGATGAAAATATGCTTGCTTTCATGTGATGTGTGTCACTAGTTGGGTAATGCCCTTCTTGTCTTGAACCTGTGTTATTGCCTCTCTATTGGTGTAAGATTAATATTTATTTAGACCAATTATTCCCTTGTTGCCTGAAACCTCCCCTGCTCAAATCTCTACAGGTCACACTGCAGTTGGCTATGTTTTCTACCCTTCCAAATTTAGTGTTGTCAAATAAATTGAACAATGGTTAGATTTATTCTAGAACCACACCTGACAGAGAAAGACATGAAGCAGCAATAGAAGACTCAGAAAAGCGGGGGTGAATGGGGATACACTCAGTTGGTGAAAGAAAAAATGTACCTGGAAGCCTCAAAAGAGGAAAGAAGCCAGGTCTGGGTTACAGTTAGCAGGAAGTTTAATAGCTTGAAGACTGACAGATGCTTGACCATCATGATAAAAGCAGCCCTGGGTTGACCACAAGCCCTGCATAGTTTGACGGAAAGGTGGAAGGGGAGACTAGTGCACAGCCACCAAGGTTTGACTGGTGGAGTGGAGCTACTGGACTGTATATGAAAGCGGTTACATAATGCTGGCAACTGTCTGCTTGTACCATCAGTGACCCATGATCCAAAGTCCATTAAACTCTGTTTTTCTCAGTTGAACTAAACTAATGGAAAGTAATTGCTACTCAGGAAAAGGCCACTTATGAAGTAATACAAAAACAAACACTTCACAGAAGGGGCTATTTTTATATTGCTCTATTTTCAACTTATACATTGCTGACATCTGTTGCAAATGAATTTTTTTTCTTCTGCTAGAAGAGGTTTCTGGCCTGCCTGCGTAGGATATGTATGCAAAAATCATCCAGGCAAGAACTTCAAGATAACTGCTACAAATCTGTCAGGTGTAGTTTTGGAGTAAATCCAACCATTGTTGAAATTTTACAGCATTTATTCATTAAGGCCTAGCATTCCTCTCATAAACCTGGAAGGACAATTTTGTATATTAAGATACAGGACTGGGAAGCACAAGGCCTGATTCTTTCCCCCCAAGCTATGCAACAGCCCTGCCATATTTGGGAAATCACTTAATCAGTCAGTGCCTCAGTTTCCTTATCTGTAGAAAGGGGATAAAATCTACCTACGCTATAGGGGAACTGAGAGGGTAAGTTAACATGTTTGTAAAGAGCACTGAAATCTTTAGATATAAGACAATATAGATGTGCAAAATATAACACTTTAATATTTAATAAATATTATTTATACATACTCTATAAATAACACACATTTGTCTGAAATACAAACCTGTCAGATCATGAGCTGCAACTGAGTAGTACCTAGTGCAGACCAGGAGGGAGGTGGGCATAGGGTGGCATCCAGTGAAGATCAAAGCAATCTGAAGGCTGCTCTAAACTTTGCTGGTTGCCAGCAATCCCAAGAGGCCTTTCTGGCTGCTTCAGGTCATTGTGAGGGGTATCCTGGCTATGTGCCCTTTTTATCCAGCAATAACCACAGCTCTGCAGGTGTAGGAACCACTAAGGAGACTCTATATCAGGGGTCAGCAACCTCTGGCACCCGGCTAGCCAGGGTAAGCCCCCTGGTGGGCCAAGCCGGTTTGTTTACCTGCCGCGTCCGCAGGTTCAGCCGATCGCGGCTCCCACTGGTCGCGGTTCGCCGTCCCAGGCCAATGGGGGCGGCGGGAAGCCAAGGCCAGCACATCCCTCAGCCTGCGCCGCTTCCCGCCCCCCCCATTGACCTGGAACGGCGAACCGCGGCCAGTGGGAGCTATGATCGGCTGAACCTGCCGACGCAGCAGGTAAACAAACCGGCTCGGCCCGCCAGGGTGCTTACCCTGGTGAGCCACATGCCAGAGGTTGCCGACCCCTGCTCTATATCATCTGGGGATTCCTCTCTACAGAGGGAAATTCCGAAGTGGCTGGATCAGACAGCTTTGTGCCACAGAGTGGCCAAGGATTTGGCCTATGATTTTTAAGAATTAAATTAAAGTAAGATATCCAATATAAAGCAAAGGGGGGAAAAGTGTAATTTGTGAGTAAGTATTTCATGTGAAACTGCACACAGTATGTACTGAAATTCCTGCTTGTGCAATATTGTACTTAAGCTCTTATTTGTAAGGCAAAATTTAGTCATAGCTTCAAAGATGGGGGGGGGGGGGGGGAATGTGACTAGAAAAGTTTTATCTTTTACATTTGTAAAATGGTTTCAGAATACCCTATTATGGTCTTGCATCATGATGATGATGCTTGTTTTTCTTCTCAGCAATTTATGTGCATGTAAGAATGGTGTAACTGGATTTAGTACACACATGCACACAAAGTCTAGTTATTAGTATAATATACAGTCAACATGAACTTGATGTTTTTGGACAACCAATCAACTGCTTTATGAAAAAAAGAAGCTTTAAAAATCTGCTATTAGGAAAAATACATCTTTAAAAAAATTACATTTGCAGGAATAAATAATTTCATAGAGCTACATTTCACCATAAATTTGACTATGATATTTATAATATCATTTTGCTAATAATCAATGGAGAAAACCTTACCCTATATATTTATTGGGATTTTATAAACATTAATTGCTCGTCTTACTCTCTAAAGTTACTCATTCTGACATTTACTTTGTTATATGAATTCTGAACTATATTAACTCTGTTCAGTCTGTGTAGCAGAATATATCATTTGAAACCATTACAAATCTGATTGCTTCAAGTATAGAAAGTATTTACACATCTAATATTGACAATGGTGAACAAAATGATAACTACAATTTTGACTACTGTCTCAACACCATAGTTGGTTTCAAGATATGTAATGCTATATAAATATGTGCAACCATCATTATTTGGATGAAGAGGCAATTACTCACCTTATGCAGTAACGATGGTTCTTCGAGATGTGTGTCCCTATGGGTGCTCCACTGTAGGTGCTCTTGCATCCCTGTGCTGCTGATAGGAGAACTTTGGTAGCAATGTCCATTCACCCACATATGCGCTGCTCCCCACTCGTGCCCTATCACAACACGGGTCTAATGTTATACATTCCCAGTTGCTGCTGAATGGGGCAAGTCAGTAACGAAATTGATGCAATGTATTGGTCAGCTGCAGAGATTGAGAGGAGTGGTCTGTTGACACCTCAATCAACATCAAACTGATGTTTTGAGATAGATGGTTGCGATGTAACCTGATGAGTCTCTGGATTTCTTTCTCTGAGACTCATAAGAACATAAGAATGGCCATACTGGGTCAGACCAAAGGTCCATCTAGACCAGTATCCTATCTTCCAAGAGTGGCCGATGCCAGGTGCTTCAGAGGGAATGAACAGAACAGGTAACCATCAAGTGATCCATCCCCTGTCACCCATTCCCAGATTCTGGCAAACAGAGGCTAGGGACACCATCCCTGCCCATCCTGGCTAATAGCCATTGATGGACTTATCCTCCATGAACTTATTTAGTTCTTTTTTGAACCCTGTTATAGTCTAGTCATAGAAATGCTGGGTTGGTAATTGCTAAGTGCAGGATTTATGTTGAGGTTGTGGACTAAACTTTCTCTTTTGTTCAAGAGTACAAATCCCTAATGAGTGGAGAGTGGCCCTGGAATCTTAAGGATATTGAGGGACGCATCAGGCTTTATGGCGAACAGTTTGATGCCTTTGAAAAGAAGGTTTTCTATAGCAGTCTGCACTTCCTTAGGGAAGCCAGATAGTGCAACCAAGACACTCACCTCATCACCACCACAGTGGAGATGAAGTGGGCTGCTGTGTCAGTTGCATTCAGGGCTGACTGGAGCGCTGATTTGAAAATTCTCTTGAGTGTCAGAACTCTTGTGGTGCCAACTGACCCGGTGCTGATAGTGGTATGGAGGGAGTCAGGGATCTTGCCCATTCTGAGCACTCCAGTGCTGAGTGGCTCACTATTGATGGTGCCGAAGGTATCCTTCATACCTACAGCAGCTTCTAATGTGCTCCCTGCTCCTGTCCTTATCCACAGGCACCCCATCAGGTCTTTAGGTGCATCAATAGTACCTGACGCTCCAGACCGTCGTGAGCTGAGTACCATGCTTGGACAGTCTCGGTTCTGATGGTACTGAACATGACAGCGATATTTTTTGGCTAGCTTGGGGCTCACAGCTCTTTTTTTAGAAGCCTTTACATGAGGGGTCTGTGACTGATTTCTTTGACCCATAGTCCCTGGATATCAAGGGCCCTGGGGAAGATTCGCACCTTCTGAGTGATTCCTGGCACGGATCTGGGGAAGGCAGAAGGGCTGCCTCCATCAGCATAATTTTCTGTCTCAGTTCCCTAACCTGGGTTTATGTTGTTGACAGAGACCACAGTTCTGAGGAATGTGGCCTTCTCTGAGGCAGCGTATACAATGCCCATGCTTATCCACCACAGGGATGGCCTCCTCACATGAGAGGCACTTCTTGAAGCCCAGTGAGCCAGGCATACCTCGATGGGGGTAGGGGTCCCTAACAAAGTGGAAAAATTAAGTTTTTTTAAAAGAGAAAATAAAGAAAATCTACAACTAAGAAGGAAGGAGATTAACCAGCTACTAAAAATGTTAACGAAGAGAGTAAAGAGAATGATCACAAACGGACTGCTAATCGCTCCGTCCCTAGCCAGGGGCAGTGGAGAAGGAACTGCGGGGTGGTTCACCCGGGTCTGCTGACTACCCTGGTAGCAGGGCACAAGGCAGGGAATCGCGCATGTGCTGGCTGAACAGACACTGCTACCAAAGTTCTCCAATCAGCAGCGCAGGGAAGCAAGCACACCTATAGTGGAGCGCCCTGAGGGACACTACTCAAAGAAGAATATTCTTTTGTATTATATTTATCAGCTTTGCTCTAAGGTCCAGTCTTCTCTCTATGCTGGTGCATAACTTCCACTAAGATCAATGGGATTTATGGATAGAGAATGGGGGATGTGGGTGGGATATATTCCAAGCATTTAGCCACATAAGGTGAAGAATTAATTACAGAGTCTTGGTCATAACTCCATATTTAAGGTAGGATCAGAAGTGTTCAGTTTAATAGGGGCTTTAAACCTTTATTTGTAAAAAAAAAAAATCATTGAAATGGCAGTAAAAAACAGATGGGCACTATTTTAATTTTTCATTGTGGTTTGATGAAAAATGAATTGGTACAGAGAGAGAATAATAAGAGTTCAAAAATCGCTCCCATGAAAATGTGCCAAAAGGGCGTCTCTCTTTTCTTTGTAACCCTTTTTCAAAAAAACTAAAACACTTTGGCATCTGCACTTAGTCCATCCACACTGCTACTTCTCATGTTCCGATTGTTTGAACATCAGTCATACCTCAGTAATGTTTGCTTGTAAAGCATTTTATAACTTTGTAGCCATAACTGAAAGTCTGTGCAACAAGCTGAACCTGCTGAGTCTGACAACAATTCTGCTGTGGTACAAATGCCAGCACTCACTTCCAGGGGGGAAATCACTTATCAAATATCTTAACACTGACTTCAGAAATATCCCAAATACATGGAAGGTGGGATAGTTAGATGGTGCTAATCTGTTGATACAATTGATATAAAAGCATACAATGTCACTGTTAAAGTTTTATTTTAGAGTACAAGCCTGATGAAGTTGGGATAGATATTGCCTTTTAGTATCTGTTGGAGATGGAAGTGAAAATCTTGTGGCGTGCTCGAGTGTGTTACTGATAGCACTGTAAGTAATAAGAAGGAGGAAAGGAATGTACAAGCCTTTCCTCTTAACTTATTTCCATATTGTTAAGTTTTTGGGTGGATGGGGTATATCCTGATCCAACTGTCCCTAAACATATATTTTTGTTTGCTGGTATTGTTTAAGTAAGACCATTTAGATAGTGGCCTTCAAAGGCTATAAAAATTCAACGGACTAGAATTTATATTTTTCTTTCCATGTTATGGATACAAAGAAACATTGGTTTGTAACTGAAGAACTTAGGCTATTTTATTTACTTACATTTCTAAAATGAACCCAGTCCTAAACTCTGGAGGTAAAATTCACACCACCGAAGAGTGCCCATATGAGACCCTGAGCATCACTTAAGTGGTGCATAGGGCCTTGTGAGGAACCTCTACACAAGAGCACTCCTAGGTGCATATAAACACATAGATAAATATTTAAATTGACACACTGTCAACATAAAAAAGACTCCCAACTCACTAAAACCTCTTTCTCCTCAACAATCTCAACCAACTCTTCAGAAAATAGCTGGGTAAACGGACACTCTTTCTGGAGGCAGTGCGGCCTCGTGGACTGAGCACTGGACTGTCATGATTTTATTCCCAACTCTGCCACTGGCCTGCTGGATGACCTTGGACAAGTAACTTCACCCCTCCATGCCTCAATTTCCCCATCTGTAAAATGCGGATAATGGTATTGACCTCCTTTTGCCATGTGCTTTAAGATCAACTAATGAAAAGCCTTATATAAACGATAAATATTAAAAACCAAAAACCAAAAAGCCAGGGTCTCTCAGATGGGGAAAAACAGAAATACATTCCAGTGATGAATACTCTTCACCAAGAACATGCCAACCTGATACATACAGGAGCTATAAATTTAAGCAACTCAGCTGCCAAGGAATGAATGAGGAGGCTACAACATCTGATGTCACAGAAGACAAGAGCCTTAATTTAGGGGAGCAGATGAATTAAGATTGCTTTGCGTCATTCAAGTACCATATATACTCGATCATAACCGGTTCGTTTATAAGCCGACCCCCCCCCCAAGACGGATAAGTAAAAATGGAAAATTTTTATAACCCGTTCATAAGCCGACCCTATAATTCAGGGTTCAGGAAACTTTGGCTCCCGGGCCATCAGGATAAGCCTCGAACGTCCGCAGGCACAAACAAAGTGTCCCGGTGCGCCAGCTGCTTACTCTGACAGGCCAGGACAGCAACTTGTGGGGAAATTTTTTGGGGGGGAGGAGGGGGAGAAGCTGGGAGACAGGGAAGTAACCCATGACCACCCCCCACATGACCCCATTCTTAGCCCGGGACCCCCACACTCTCTCCATCCCATCCCTTCCTACCTTATCTGGGGAGGGCCAGGGGGAGGATGTCTCTGACCTGGCTGGAGCTGCTCCGTCAGGCTGGGCAGCGCGGCTGCAGCCTGCTCCGGCGAGCCAGACCGGGCAGCACAGCTGCAGCATGTTCCAGTGGGCTGGGCCGGGTGGCACGGCCGCAGCATGCTCCAGCAGCGTGGCCGCAGCATGCTCCGGGGGAGCGGGGCCGAGCGGCACGGCTGCAGCCTGAAAGCCCCGGAGCTGCAGCTGCTTCGGTGGCTGGGGGGAGAGCAGTGTGGCCAGAAGCAGAGAGACTCTGGCCCCGCCTCTTCCCTTCTGGCTCTGCTGCCTCTCCTTGCTCCCTCTGTTGGGGGGAGGGGCTGTGTCCCACCTCTCCCTCTCTCTATACCCATTCATAAGCTGACCCCCTTCTCTGATACTTCCCTTTTTTACTAAAAAAATTCAGCTTATGAACGAGTACATACGGTATTTAGTGTCTGATCCAGCTTGCAGTGGGGGTTTTGACTGCATGAGGACTGCAGGATCAGGACTACAATCCAGCAAAGATCTGCATTTAAAAGGTAAACAGTTTTTTTGAAAATTTTGACAAAATGCACAGTTTAGTAAGTATTGTAGTATAAGCCAGTCAACTTAAAAAGCTGCTTCAGCAATAACAAAGTGGTAGCATGTTCCCATGATAATTAAATAGAGCAATAGTCTCTAAAAAATTAGAAAAGACAATTCAGACATCTAAGAAACCAGTATCTGAGAAAGAAAATACTTCTGATAACATTTCTGAGAGTCTGCAAAATTAGTAGTGATGCAGAAAAATTCTATTTCTGTTAACTAAATTGGTACAGATGGTACAGAATAATTATTTTAATAAAAAATTAAATTAAGTGAGTGATGGAAAGTGAGTAAGACTTCCAAGAAGCCTCAAAGTCCTAATGCATATTAACACCAACAAACTCTTAAGAATGCGGCGTGGTTTTACTATCTTTACTCACACTGACCAGTACCTTACTCCAGAAACAGTTAGTCCCAAGTGAGAAATGGTTGCAAAAATCAGGCCTTCTGCGAGTTCAGGCACAAGATGCTCTCATCATAGCGTAGCATACAACTCCATTTTCAACCTATTTGCTATGCACGCACCTGCAACCAAGCGTTATAAATATAAAATAAATAAATGGAGATATCCTATCTCCTAGAACTGGAAGGGACCTTGAAATGTCATCTAGTCCAGCCCCCTGCCTTCACTAACAGGACCAAGTACTGATTTTTGCCCCAGATCCTTAAGTGGCCCCCTCAAGGATTGAACTCACAACCCTGGGTTTAGCAGGCCAATGCTCAAACCACTGAGCTATCCCTCCTCCTGAGTCTAACAATAAATAGAAAGAATTTATTTTGCTTAGTAGGAAAAAGTTATAACACACAGATGAGGTATGTGCAAAAAGAACAGGAGTACTTGTGGCATCTTAGAGACTAACAAATTTATTGGAGCATAAACTTTCGTGGGCTACAGCCTACTTCTTCAGATGCATATAGAATGGAACATATATTGAGGAGATATATATACACACATACAGAGAGCATGAACAGGTGGGAGTTGTCTTACCAACTCTGAGAGGCCAATTAAGTAAGAGAAATAAAACTTTAGAAGTGATAATCAAGCTAGCCCAGTACAGACAGTTTGATAAGAAGTGTGAGAATACTTACAAGGGGAGATAGATTCAATGTTTGTAATGGCTCAGCCATTCCCAGTCCTTATTTAATTCTAAGTTGATTGTATCTAGTTTGCATATCAATTCCAGCTCAGCAGTCTCTCGTTGGAGTCTGTTTTTGAAGTTTTTCTGTTGGAAAATAGCCACCCGCAGGTCTGTCATTGAATGACCAGACAGGTTAAAGTGTTCTCCCGCTGGTTTTTGAGTATTATGATTCCTGATGTCAAATTTGTGTCCATTAATTCTTTTGTGTAGAGACTGTCCTGTTTGGCCAATGTACATGGCAGAGGGGCATTGCTGGCACATGATGGCATATATCATGGTAGATGTGCAGGTGAACGAGCCCCTGATGGTATGGCTGATGTGATTAGGTCCTATGATGATGTCACTTGAATAGACATGTGGACAGAGTTGGCATTGGGCTTTGTTACAAGGATAGGTTCCTGGGTCAGTGTTTTTGTTCAGTGATGTGTGGTTGCTGGTGAGTATTTGCTTTAGGTTGGGGGGGGTTGTCTGTAAGCGAGGACTGGTCTGTCTCTGTGAGAGTGAGGGATCGTCTTTCAGGATCGGTTGCAGATCTTTGATGATGCGCTGGAGAGGTTTTAGTTGGGGGCTGAAGGTGACAGCTAGTGGTGTTCTGTTATTTTCTTTGTTGGGCCTGTCTTGTAGGAGGTGACTTCTGGGTACTCGTCTGGCTCTGTCAATCTGTTTTTTCACTTCAGCAGGTGGGTATTGTAGTTTTAAGAATGCTTGATAGAGATCTTGTAGGTGCTTGTCTCTGTCTGAGGGATTGGAGCAAATGCGGTTAAATCTTAGAGCTTGGCTGTAGACAATGGATCGTGTGTTGTGCCCTGGATGGAAGCTGGAGGCATGTAGGTAAGTGTAGCCGTCAGTAGGTTTCCGGTATAGGGTGGTATTTATGTGACCATCGCTTATTAGCACAGTAGTGTCCAGGAAATGGACCGCTTGTGTGGATTGATCTAGGCTGAGGTGGGATGGAAATTATTGAAAACATGGTGGAATTCCTCAAGGGCTTCTTTTCCATGGGTCCAGATGATGAAGATGTCATCAATGTAGCGCAAGTACAGTAGGGGCGTTCGGGGATGAGAGCTAAGGAAGCATTGTTCTAAGTCAGCCATAAAAATGTTGGCATACTGTGGGGCCATGCGGGTACCCATAGCAGTGCCGCTTGAAGGTATATATTGTCCCCAAATGTGAAATAGTTGTGGGTGAGGACAAAGTCACAAAGTTCAGCCACCAGGTTAGCTGTGACATTATCGGGGATACTGTTCCTGATAGCTTGTAGTCCATCTTTGTGTGGAATATTGGTGTAGAGGGCTTCTACATCCATAGTGGCCAGGATGGTGTTTTCTGGAAGATCACCGATGGATTGTAGTTTCCTCAGGAAGTCAGTGGTGTCTCGAAGATAGCTGGGAGTGCTGGTAGCGTAGGGCCTGAGGAGAAAGTCCACATAACCAGACAAGCTTGATGTTAGGGTGCCAATGCCTGAGATGATGGGGCGTCCAGGATTTCCAGGTTTATGGATCTTGGGTAGCAAATAGAATACTCCTGGTCAGGGTTCTAGGCATATGTCTGTATAGATTTGTTCCTGTGCTTTGTCCATCTGTTTTTTAGCAGATGGTGTAGTTTCTTTAGGTAATCCTCAGAGGGATCAGAGGATAATGGCCTGTAGAATGTGGTGTTAGAGAACTGTCTAGCAGCCTCTTGGTCATATTCCAATTTATTCATGATGACGACAGCACCTCCTTTGTCAGCCTTTTTGATTATGATGTCAGAGTTGTTTCTGAGGCTGTAGATGGCATTGTGTTCAGCATGGCTGAGGTTATGGGGCAAATGATGTTGGTTTTCCGCAATTTCAGCCTTTGCATATTGACGGAAGCAATCTATGTAGAAGTCCAATCTGTTGTTTCGACCGTCCGGAGTCCACACAGAATCCTTTTTTTTTGTAGTGCTGGTAGGGGGGATTCTGTGGGTTAGTATGCTGTTCAGAGGTATGTTGGAAATATTCTTTGAGTCGGAGACGTAGAAAGTAGGATTCTAGGTCACCACAGAACCGTATCGTGTTCGTGGGTCTGGAGGGACAAAAGGAGAGGCCCCGAGATAGGACAGACTCTTATACTGGGCTAAGAGTATAGCTGGAAAAATTAACAATATTGTTGGGTGGGTTACGGGAACTACTGTTGTGGCTCCTTGTGGCATGTAGCAGTTTAGATAGTTTAGTGTCCTTTTTCCTTTGTAGAGAGGCAAAGTTTGTGTTGTAAATGGCTTGTCTAGTTTTTGTAAAGTCTATCCATGAGGAAGTTTGTGTGGAAGGTTGTTTTTTTGAGAGTATCCAGTGTTGAGAGCTCATTCTATGGAAATCCAAACAACAGCTCATTATGTAAAGTGCTAACATTGTTTAGCCTCGACCAAATGTATCCCTGGCCTGAATGGAATCACACAAAGTGAAATTGCTAGTTGACTAATTTAAAGCAATGGTTCTCAACCAGGGGTATGTGTACACCTGGGGGGTATGCAGAAGTCTCCTAGGCCAGGGGTACATCAACTCGTCTAGATATTTGCCTAGTTTTACAACAGGCTACATAAAAAGCACTAGCAAAGACAGTACAAACTAAAATTTTGTACAGACAATGACTTGTTTATTCTGCTCTGTATGCTATACAATGAAATGTAAGTACAATATTTATATTCCAATGGATTTATTTTATATGGTAACATGAGAAAATAAGCAATTTCTCTGAAATACTGTGCTGTGACACTTTTGTATTTTTATGTCTGATTTTGTAAGCAAGTAGTTCTTAAGTGAGATGAAACTTGAGGGTACACAAGAGAAATCAGACTCCTGAAAGGGGTACAGTAGCCTGGAAAGGTTGAGAGCCACTGACTTAAAGGGGACACCCGATTATCTGTTCCTTTGTGAAATCAAGCCAGATAAGTTATTTCGGATAGAAATGAGGACTCTCAGGGATGGTCTATACTATCATGGTAAATCAATCTAAGTTGAGCAACTTCAGTTACGTGAATAACATAACCGAAGTCGACGTTGTTAGTGGGTTCACTGTGCTGTGTCAATGGGAGAGCGTCTCCCGTCAACTTCCCTTACGCTTCTTGGAGAGGTGGAGTACTCAAATCGATGGGAGAGTGTTCTCCCATCGATTTAACGTGTCTTCACCAGACCCGCTAAATCGACACTTTGATTGCGGCAGTGCTGATCTACCGGCAAGTGAAGATGTACCCTCAGAAACGTCCATCTGGCAGGAACACATCAATTGCTAGAGCTACTGTGGGTATCAGAATATGTGGGAGCCAGATGTCATCCCATTCACAGTAACTGATTCTGTACGTGATCTGAACTATGAAAGAGTTATTATTTCTGCATTTGAATGGATTTGGGGCATCTTTAAAGAATTATTAAAAATGTTTGCCTGTTGGGAGTGAAGTGTAAGGCTATGTCTAACAGCAAAAAAGTGTGTTTTTAAATCTAGCTAGCTAACTACAGAATCATAGAAATGTAGGACTGGAAGGGGATGTTCTTGTGTAGACAAGGGAGTGTCAAGGTCAACCCTATACCTTGCCTAGCTAAACTGAAGTAAAAACTACCTGTGTGCTTGTTTTCACTAGGATTTTACACTGAGATAGTTATGTGAATATAAAACACACACACCTCTTTTGGCACTGAAGACAAGGGGCCAGGATTCTGAGGCAGTGCAGTTCCCTGCACAAGCTTTTCCCTAACACAAGTTTGAGTCACCGACAAAGAATATTACAGAACTGGGGAAAATAAGAGATGCAAAAGGCCATCTAGAAAGCCCCAGATCAGTTTGCCTGAGATAAGTGTGCACTCAGGCTTGACACATGGGTTTCTGGGTTAAGATGTTCTCCATGTCCACTGAAGGTAGGCCAAGTAGAAATGATTTTAATTTGCAGCAAGAGCGATTTAGGTTAGATATAAGGAAAAATGTTCTAACTATAATTATAAGCTTCCAAGGGAGGTTATGGAATCCCCATCCTTCAAGGTTTTTAAAAACAGTTGGACAAACACGTGTTGGGGATGGTCTAGGTTTAACTTGGTCCTGCCTCAGTGCAAGTCGCTGGACTTGATGAATTCTCAAGGTCCCTTCCAGCCCTACATATCTATGATTCTATGAGGGAAAGAAATCCTTTCCAGAGGCCATGGGGTAGTAGAAGAGTTACTGTGGCTACTCCTGCATAGTGGCCCAATACACACGGGGAATAGCCAGTGGATCCATGAAGTTATAAATCAATTGCTCCTCCCCAATATGATGATGCACAGTGAGTTCACGCAGGGCTCTATGTTGTATATGCTCCCTGCACCAGCCCTCTGCCCCCATGCACAAGAACCTCACCAGTTCAACCTGAATCCAAACCTATCAGTGATGGGGAAGTGGAGGAGAACAGGGTTTGCCCTCAGTAGACCTACAGTTTGGATGTACTACTACTACTACTACTACAGGTCAAATAGGTAAGAAAGACATGTAATGCTCACAATTTCCCATCACATAACAAATCCTCAGCGAGAAGTATCATAACATTACGTGCTACAGATTTTGCACATCCCTATCTCACACTTTGCTACAGAAAGGAAAAGCTTCCATAATAGGCAAGTTTTTTGTTTGCTTGCCCCCCCCCCCCTTTTTTTTTTTTAAAGGCTGCAAATGTGACCTTGAAGATTCCATCTTCAGATGGGGGAAATCCAAAATGGGGTCCACAATATTTATTTTTCAGTTTATACTATTCACCCAGCATAAATCTCTAGATATATTTGCAATAGCAAGTTTAAAAACACATACACAAATTAATTACAAATGGCAGCTAGGAGGTATATGGCAGCTTCATAGCATTTATCACTATCCATACAGAAAAGGGTCTCCCCAGAATCAACATAAAATAAGGCTGTAATTCCATCTATGGCACCTGATGACATGAACAAATGACCCAAGTCTCATTCTTGTTGTTTATGATGTTGCTAGAACCTCTTGATGGAATTAAAACCGTATTATTTACAGCTATGAATACATTAGTCCTACAGTACGTAGAGCAGGCTATATTATTAGTTGTGTGGCTGTGAGATGATTGTGACGGGTTGGATCACAGAAACCCCCTTGGGAGCTGCCACCTGATGTGCAAAGACTATCTCTGCTCCTGTTTTCCCTTCCAGCTCAGGACTCCAGCACCCTGTCTTGCTGAGCCAGACACTCCCGTCTGCTCCAACAAAGACCCAGGTCTGAATCACTTGCACCAAAGCTGCAAGTTTACCTGAAAACAGCTCACAGAAGTGTGCTTGTCTTTAGCACTCAGATGCCCAACTCCCAGTGGGGTCTAAACCCAGATAAATCCATTTTACTCTGCATAAAGCTTATACAGGGTAAACTCATAAATTGTTCGCCCTCTATAACACTGATAGAGAGATATGCACAGTTGTTTGCTCCCCCAGGTATTAATACATATTCTGAGTAAATTACTAAATAAAAAGTGATTTTATTAAATACAGACAGTAGGATTTAAGTGGTTCCAAGTAGTAACAGACAGAACAAAGTAAGTCACCAAGCAAAATAAAATAAAATGCACAAATCTATGCCTAATCAAACTGAATACAGATAATCTCGCCCTCAGAGATGCTTCAGTAAGTTTTTTCTCAGACTGGACACCTTCCAGGCCTGGGCACAATTCTTTCCCCTGGTACAGCTCTTGTTCCAGCTCAGGTGATAGCTAGGGGATTCTTCATGATGGCTCCTTTCCCCCTTTGTTCTGTTCCACCCCTTTAAATATCTTTTGCATAAGGCGGGAACCCTTTGTTCCTCTGGGTTTCCACTCCCCCTCACTGGAAAAGCACCAGGTTAAAGATGGATTCCAGTTCAGGTGACATGATCACATGTCACTGCAAGACTTCATTGCCCACTTGCCAGCACACACATATACAGGAAAACTCACAGGTAAACACAGCCATCTGCGGATAATGGTCCTTGTTAATGGGAGTCATCAAGATTCCAAATCATTAATGGCCCACACTTTACATAATTACAATAGGCCCTCAGAGTTACATTTTATATTTCTAGTTTTAGATACAAGAGTGGTACAGTTATACAAATCGGATGATCATAGTCAGTAGATTGTGAGCTTTGTAATGATATCTTACAAGAGACCTTTTGCATGAAGCATATCCCAGTTACGTTATATTCACTTATTACCATATTTTCTCTAAAACTATCCCAATTACATTATATTCACTTATTATCAAGTTTTTATAAAACCATATAGACTGCACAACGTCACAATGATGACATATTTTTCCTGTCAGTTCAAACAAACAAAATCTCTTCAAAGATACCAGTAGAAGTCCCTATTTACTTTGACATAGTTTGCACTTGATTTCAAATTTAAAAATGGCAAGTAGTTATTCTTCTCTTAATGTAAGGGTATTTCTAAAAACAGAAAAGGAGAAGACAGAAAAATGAATTTAGTGGACTTTAACAGAGAGAGTGTATAGATACACACAAAATATGCATATACACACACACACACACACACACACACATATATATGCATATATAAAGGATGTACTAAATATATATGCAAATATTTTACTCTTGCCTAAGGCACTGTTTGAAATGTCCCAGAAAATCAGCTTGTTTGAGCTTTCTCTATTCAACCAGCTAAGGAAGAATCAAGGAAGAGCATCTGAAATACTCTGGAGGCTATCTACCTACAACAGTGGCATGCACAGAGCTCAGTGTACTCAATTTAATACTCAGTTTAAAAACAATTTATTTTACACACACACACACACACACACACACACACACACACAATTATTAACTCAAAGTTAAGTTTGCTAATCGTAATTCAAAACATGTGATCACATACATCACTAAAAAACAATGGGCCAAATCCTCAGCTCGCACAAATTGCTGTAGCTCTATTTAAGTCAATAGAACTACGCTGATTTATACCAGACGAGGATCCGGTCCATTAAAAACCAAATTAATCAAAAGAAACAATTCTGACCTCCACCTAACACTCTTGTGTTATCTGTTAAATGCGTTTTAATAGTAAATGTAGAAATTAGTACAGTTGTATATTTTCCAGGTAGAGAAACTGAAAAGTAATGTATAGCACATTTGTTGCAAAAGTAGGGTTACGCTAGAAGTATATTTGTTCATTAAGTGTGTTGCTTTGTACAACATTAACAGATGCTGTATTAATATAAAAGGCATGTTCTATGCTGTTGTACAAAATTTAAGATTAGAATATGCTGATACACTAATTTTGTCTCCAAAATTAGGTGTATATAAAATAAAATTACGTTATTTGAAAATACCATAGCCATTATATAAAATGCTACTGAGAGCAGCATGAGCTTCACAAGTAGTTTCTTAGTTTATTAAAAGAATGGATGATTTTAAGCGTCATTGCTTGAAGTGGTAAAGAAAGGGCCAAGAAGAAATGAAAAAAAAAGTCACTGAACAGGGAATAGGGGATTTACTAACCTCAAGATTAAAGCAGTTTTGTTTTTATTGAAAGCTAAATTTCCACAAAATATATTGGAAACGTGACCTCCTTGCTCCAAACCAAATGAATGGGCTTGATTTATTCGATTCTTTTTCACAGGAGTTTCCTTATTGACAAGTAACCCCACTAAAGTAAATGGGACTATACGTGTGAAAAAGCACTCAGCAGGATCTGGCTCCTAAGACATTATACACTGAATATTAAAGTCATCCTGATGGTCTGGCAGCAGTAGTTCGGTCTGGCTGTAATGGCTGGAAGTAATGCTCCCAATCTCTAGTTAGCTCATGTCACAATCAGCATTTTAAAAGGGACTGGTTTTGCTACAAAGAATGTGATTTAAAAATATCAAAAGGTAGTAGGGTGGAGTTTAGATAAGGCTAATGGGCTCAGATTCCAGAAAGGACAGAAAATCCTCTTTCCTCATAGAAAGGTTTGTAAGAGATACCTGGTGACTATTTTCTGGGGAGAAAACAATAGCTTTTTTTTTTGTAATCGCCCTAATCTGAAGAGCGAATGGATGATCTCACTCACCCACTTCAAATGCAAACAGAGATTAGCAAAGAGGTTTTTGCTTTGCTGCTGTAAATAAAATCAATTTTCAAAGGCTGTTACTGAGGTAAAGAGCTTTTTTAATGGAGTATGTGTGAAGTAAAGAGCAGAGAAATCCTTTGGATAAAACAAACTGCTCTCTGTTGTCTTTATGTCTTATCAACATCTGATAAAATACAGACAATTGTTTAGAAAGATTTTACTAATAACTGTTTTTTTAACTGAAATTCTTTTAGTTGCAGCAAAAATGCAAATAATTCCATCAAATGGCAAATGACTTGCCTAATGGAACACTCACAACCTCAAAAGCAGGGGAGTGTTGTCTGAACTGGCAGGAAAAAAGGGTAGTGACTCCTTTAAAGGTCCCATTTCCTCTCCCGCACCACAGGAGTTGGAGGAAGGCACCACCTGAGCTCGGGGGCAGAATGGTGGGGCTCAGTTAAGCCAACGGTCTCTAAGAACCTAGGGGAGAATATATAAATCCTGTCTCTTCTCCTTGAGTCCCTTCTCACACACGATGCATGAACAGCTCCCACCCTCCCATCCCTGGAATCAGAGTAGGACCAGTTTTTTTGGTCTGCTGGTGGCATTGTACTAGTACTTTTATAGACTGGGAAGGAATTTTTCCCTTGCCATCCAATTGGTTGGGGTGGGATTTTTCACCTTCCCCACATAGCAGTTCAGGGACCTGGCAGGGTAGGCCAGGAGACAAGGTACAAGTTGTCACAATTTAGCAGGTGGCTGATATCTGGTGCTGGTATTCATTCCATAATGGGTCTGGTTCCTGGATAGGGTTGTTCTGGTAAAAACCAGACGCCTGGCAACTCTATTCCTTCATAAGCTGGAATTAAAAGTGGTGAAGGCATTTCCTAAAGAAACCGAGGAATGGAGTTGGGGGTTTTAATGTCTTGTACAGTGAGAAGACAATACCTTTTCACCAGCCGCTTAACCATCATATGAAGGAAAGGTAGTGAGGTCCCCGCAGTGGACTGGGACCCAGCTGTGGAAGGTTGGGAGCTGCCCTCCACCAGGTAGAAACAATTAAGGAAGGAATAATGGCCTGCACTGTACGAGTTAGTTCCCAGATGAGTTAAGTGAATAAAGTTGTGACCTAATTAAACCACATCCTTGCATCTTGTATTTCAGGCAAACTGCTGCCATATGCACATATCCAAGGGCACAATTTGGCCGTATGAATGCAAAAAGAAATGAATTTATTCTTTCAACAGAAGACAAATGACAAAGCTACACCAATAGGGGATTTTGAACGGCTTGCAAACTATTCATCTACTGGTGCTAATACAGAAAGACAAAGGACTGGAGGTCCTTAGATCTACAGTATAGCAGTGTTTTCAGAATATTTTCCTGTTCATTTAACTGTTTTACATGTATTTTCACTTGATGGCTTCCAGTTACTGTACATTAAACGTATTTAATTTTTCATATTGATGATTCCTAGTGTGATAAAATATTGTCAGCATCTACTCTATTTAAATATGTGGTGATTACTTAGCTCTTGCAGAGAAAATTCCAAGGATTTGCAGGTTTAGGATATTCCATTAAGGGCTGTACATACATCAGGAAGGCTTTATGCCTTTAAAACTAAGCTAGGTACTCTTTATGGAATGGAACAAAAATTATGCTGGCATTATCTTCAAGAAAAGCATAATTCAAAATAATGTGTGTGCATCTAACATGTCATACCCAAACAATTGTGTGTGGCTTTTCAAAGCAACCTGTTCATCTGAATTTCTTCTGCAGGAATATAGATTTTCCAAATTATTGTGGAACACTTGGAGTCCTTTACTAACAAAAATGTTACGTTCTCTCTCTACTACAGAATAGACTAATATAATACTAGTGTATTCTATATAGTGTAAAATGTAAATGTATGCTTCCGAGATAAATGAGGTCTCTATAGTAAGATCCCCAGTAGATTTCATGAGTCTTCTGATCTCTTCCCTTCCCTGGATTTAAGAAATAATGTTTGGGATTCATTTCATCTGGAAGCTCATTATACTTCTTCAGAACTTTCCTTACAACTTTTCTTTGCCCGGATCCCTACAAAAACATGACAACAGTTAGGCCAGTGGTGTGCTAAGACCACTGCCTATCACGCTAACCAAATACTGTCTCACTGTTTCCTTGAATTCACCTGTTGGCCAATCCATATCCATCTGTAACATCTCTTGTAAGCTCTCTGGAGAAGGGATTGTCTTCTTGTTTTGTGTTTGTACACTGCCTAGCACAGATGGGTCCTGATCCATGAGTAGGACTCCTGGATGCTATGGTAGTACAAATAATAAATAAGAATATGCATAGAATCATTCTCCACCTTTAATTTTCTTCTTTTTGGCTTATTATGGAATTTTTCTTGCTTTGTATTCTCCTGAATTTCCTTTGGGGACTAGATCAACTAGAACAGGGTTGGAGAGGGCA
This sequence comes from Trachemys scripta elegans, assembly GCF_013100865.1. Classification (NCBI taxonomy): domain Eukaryota; kingdom Metazoa; phylum Chordata; order Testudines; family Emydidae; genus Trachemys; species Trachemys scripta. The sequence goes on from NC_048299.1 coordinate 197,730,174, forward strand.
GGAAAGATCCAGAATTTGTTTACAAAGGATACTGATTTTGTTGGTGGCCAGCTCTGGCTTCATCAGCAGAAGCTTGATGCTTTTGCTGCCATAATTACTGGTATTTTGGGTAAGGATATTAGGAGAAGTAGCCTAATGTGTCTGTTTGGAGGGCTATCCCATAGGCATAGCATTCTCAGGTCTCAACTCCCCATCTTAGTAACAGCTGAGAGTATATTTGTGACCCAGATCCATGGAAGGAGCAGGCATTCCAGACCTACAGATTTCAAGGGCCTGGCCGCACTGTGCTAAAATTTTGTCAAGAGTTTGCACAGTAGTTCTTGTAAAGGTGAAACTGGAGTAACAGATCAAAGTATCAGAGTAACAGCTGTGTTAGTCTGTATCCGCAAAAAGAAGAACAGGAGTACTTGTGGCACCTTAGAGACTAACAAATTTATTAGAGCATAAGCTATGCATCCGAAGAAGTGGGCTGTAGTCCACGAAAGCTTATGCTCTAATAAATTTGTTAGTCTCTAAGGTGCCACAAGTACTCCTGTTCTTCTTTTTGTAGATCAAAGTATGTGTGTTTGCATTTCCTAGTGGGTGCACATGAATGTGAACTTCTGATTTTAGTTAGGGCAGGATAATTTACAGGTCTTCTACCTGTGCTCCTCAGCTGGTAGAGAATTTTTGCCTTGGTTTGAATACTTATCCCACTGCAGAACTGAGGATAACAGCCTCCTCAGCTGCCACAGCTAGTGGAGGCAGAGGTCTGAGGGCTCCCAGCAGTTGGCAGTGAAGGAATGGCTGCATTCCCTTCTCCCTTTACACGCTAGACTCCACCACTGTGGCAGGTGATGGAGGCTGAGCTCCCAGTGAGTGACTGCACAAAGAAAAGTCTGGGCATTTGTTCTGTGATTGTTAGAACTCTATCCACTCCATTTCCTACAGCAGCAGTGGAGCCTGGCAGACCTTAAAGGGCGTACTTTTTCCCCGTAATGAAATAGTTACACATACATTATACTCCATTATAAACTGGATATTTGTCGCCAGCAGCTGGCACATTTACTATAATATTTTGAAAATAGGAATACAGGTAAGACCACAGTAAAGATGAATGGTGCCTTATGGTACAGTTGCTTTTTTTTTTTTTTTTTTTTTAAATGCCATTCATTTTAGATGTAGAAGCTGAATAAGGCAAAATTAGATCACTTTGATCCACTAAATATTAATTTCAATCTTTCTTAAGTCAACCTGTCTTTGTTTTTTTCTTCAGCTTTTAATCACATTTTTAGATCTGATTTAACTTCTCACTTAGCTCCTATGGCTCAGAAGAAGTGTGTATACATTTATCCCAGAGATGCTGCCTATTTGTCTCAGATCAGAGGTTTTACAAAAAGTCGGCTACATTTTCCATATTACGTTTGGCATTATTCCATTTTATGCATGCAAAGAAAAGCCTACTTCAGCTATTTTTAAAGTTTCTTCTATGGTGCCTACTCACAGTTTGCATGATATTACATTCTAGCTCTCTTTTGACTAAGGACTTTTGTTAAAAACATCGAGTAGACTACATTTGCTTGCCTCACTCCATGATTAAACAAAATCAGCTCTCAGAACATGTTATAGAGGAGAAGGGAGAGGCTATATGTTTTGTATTATCAATTGCAGCTTAAAAGTAAATGGGGGATGTGGGATAATAACAAGAATAGATCAATACATTACTTAAGAACTCAGGCTCAGAGGATACATTGTTCCTGATTTTTTCATTAATTCTTCGCATACTGTATTTGGCAGAATTACTGCTGTGTTTGCTGACAGAACCCTCTGGCTTCCAAACATCAGACATATGATGTCCCTGTTGAACTTGACACTGGTTTTTCATTTCCAGACATTGATTTTCCACCATACAGCCAACATATTTCATAGGAATAAACTGTTAGCACTATCAGCAAAATATTGATTACAGCAACACTGAAATCCCTTCCTGTAAATTTACAGCGTTCATTTCCAATTGGTTACATTACACGATCTTCAAGAAGATGAAGATGTAAGGAAGTCATTAACATCTGTTGAGTAAAATAAGCACTAACATCCAGCTTCTCATGTATGCATTTAAGTTCAAAGAAAAATAAAGCATAGTAACTACCTGAACAAAATTTTAGAGAGCAATTGAAATGAACCAGTATTTATTGATGGTGCATAAGACTGTGACGTTGTGCAGTCTATATGGTTTTATAAAAACTTGATAATAAGTGAATATAATGTAACTGGGATAGTTTTAGAGAAAATATGGTAATAAGTGAATATAACGTAACTGGGATATGCTTCATGCAAAAGGTCTCTTGTAAGGTATCATTACAAAGCTTATAATCTACTGAGTATGATCATCTGATTTGTATAAATGTACCACTCTTTGTATCTAAAACTAGAAATATAAAATGTAACTCTGAGGGCCTATTGTAATTATGTAAAGTGTGGGCCATTAATGATGGTTTGGAATCTTGATGACTCCCATTAACCAGGACCATTGTCTGCAGATGGCTGTGTTTACCTGTTAGTCTTCCTGTATGTGTGTGTGCTGGCAAGTGGGCAATGAAGTCTTGCAGTGACATGTGATTATGTCACCTGAACTGGAATCCATCTTTAACCTGGTGCTTTTCCAGTGAGGGGGGGTGGAAACCCAGAGGGACAAAGTGTTCCCGCCTTATGTAAAAGATATATATAAAGGGGTGGAACAGAACAAAGGGGGAGAGGAGCCATCATGAAGAATCCCCTAGCTATCACCTGAGCTGGAACAAGAGCTGTGCCAGGGGAAAGAATTGTGCCCAGGCCTGGAAGGTGTCCAGTCTGAGAAAAACTTACTGAAGCATCTCTGAGGGTGAGATTATCTGTATTCAGTTTGATTAGGCATAGATTTGCGCATTTTATTTTATTTTGCTTGGTGACTTACTTTGTTCTGTCTGTTACTACTTGGAACCACTTAAATCCTACTGTCTGTATTTACTAAAATCACTTTTTATTTAGTAATTTACTCAGAGTATGTATTAATACCTGGGGGAGCAAACAACTGTGCATAGAGGGCGGCAGGGAGCGAGACTCTGCTCAGGCCGGGCGCCGCGGCGCGGCTTTGGCCAGGGGCCCGTTGCGTGTCTATGAGCGGGGTCTAGGGCGGGGAGGTGTGCGCGCCAGGCATGGCAGAGAAGCGGCGACCCTCGCCTGGCACCGCAGTGAGACTCAAGGCTCATGCCTTCTCCGTAGAGGCACTGATCGGAGCGGAGAAGCAGCAGCACAAGCAGCCAAAGCGGCGCAAGGTGGGCGGCGGAAGAAGCGGGCAGCGGCTGCGAAAAGGGCTCCATCGAGGGCGCCGAAAGCGTCCCGTTGCAGCCCCACGCTGGGGCAGTGTTGGCACCTGGCAGCCGCTGCGGCGAGCTGGAGCTGAGCTGCAGCGTCCGGGGACCCGCCGGTGAGTCTCCTCCCCGCTCCCATCTAACAATTTGGGGGGAGGGATAGCTCAGTGGTTTGAGCATTGGCCTGCTAAACCCAGGGTTGTGAGTTCAATCCTTGAGGGGGGCCACTTGGGGATCTGGGGCAAAATCAGTACTTGGTCCTGCTAGTGAAGGCAGGGGGCTGGACTCGATGACCTTTCAAGGTCCCTTCCAGTTCTAGGAGATGGGATATCTCCATTAATTATTTATTATATCTCTCTATCAGTGTTATAGAGGGCGAACAATTTATGAGTTTGTCCTGCATAAGTTTTATGCAGGGTAAAACGGATTTATTTGGGTTTAGACCCCATTGGGAGTTGGGCATCTGAGTTCTAAAGACAAGCACACTACTGTGAGTTGTTTTCAGGTAAACTTGCAGCTTTGGGACAAGTGATTCAGACCCTGGGTCTGTGTCTGGAGCCAGACGGGAGTGTCTGGCTCAGCAGGACAGGGTGCTGGAGTCCTGAGCTGGCAGGGAAAACAGAAGCAGGAGTAGTCTTTGCACATCGGGTGGCAGCTCCCAAGCGGGTTTCTGTGATCCAACCCGTCACAGTGGCATAGTCGTGCAGGGTCTGTGCACAGCTGTTTGCTTTGAGATACTGGTAGTGATTTTAAGTGAGTTTTAAGTGTGGTGGCTGGAGAACAGACAAAGTGGTTACTGGTTTATTATTTTCTGTTTGCTTATTTTGGGAGAGGGAAGTAGGGACAGAAAAGGAAGCAAAATAAGTAAGCATGAAGATGAAAAGAAGCTAAAACTACACAAGTTTCAAATTGCCCAGAAAGACTGAACAATGGGTGCTGAGAATGTCTCTGTTAACTAAGAAGCCCCTGAGCTGAGTGCATCTCAGTTTCAGTGAACTGCAGATGGGTGTGGCCCAACCTCTGTCTGTGCTGAAGATGACTGGAGTGTCTAACCTAGCAAGACGGGGGGCGGAGGGGGTGCCTGTTCTGGCAGGAGGGTGTTCTCTGTGGTATCCCAGCTCATCGAGTGATGGTCTCAAGGGAAGACAAATGGAAATTGATGTACAATTTGCCTGGGAAAAGGCTGACCTGGAAAAAGAAAAGGCTGCCCACCAGCCTGGACTTAAGAAACAAAGCAAGTAAGACCCAGAAGCATGACCTGGCTGTAATGGAGTGGAAGAGGTGCACAGAGACATGTATCCTGGAGCTGGAAGTTGGGGTCCTGGTGATGCTGCGGTGGGAACAAACCCCAAGGACTCTAGCTGGAAGCAAACCCAACCTGAGTGAAAGGGGGGGAGGATTTTGCTGGCCAGCGAAAGGTCCCTCAGAGCTGGTAGCTGTGAGCCTACAGCTGGATCAGGGTCTCTTTCCCTTTTGGGGGACACAGGAGTGTCTGCCCCATAGGGGAGCCCCCCCCCCAAAGGACAAGCTCAAAATACCAAATACGCATAACATTAACACCCAGTTCTAATAGCCAGGACAGAAAACAGGCAGGGAGTGGAATCCTTCCAGTGTTACCAAGTAATCCAGGAACGCTGAACAGAGGCTACTTCTACTTAACGTATGAATGGCCATGCCAGGTCACACCAATGGTCCATCAAGCCCAGTATCCTATTTTCCGACAGTTGCCAGATGCTTCAGAGTGTGTGAACAGAATAGGACAATTTACTGAGTGATCCATCCCCTGTTGTCCAGTCCAAGCTTCAGGCAGCTAGAGGTTTAGAGAATCCTGGAGCATGGGGCTGTGTTCCTGACCATCTTAGCTATTAGCCATTGATGGACCTATCCTCCATGAACTTTTCTAATTCTTTTTTGAACCCAGTTACACTTTTGGTCTTCACAGCATCCTCAGGCAATGAGTTCCACAGGTTAATTGTGCGTTGTGTGAAGAAGTACTTCTGTTTGTTTTAATTAATTTCATCAGGTGACTCCTAGTTCTTTTGTTATGTGAAGGGGTAAATAACACTTCCCTATTCACTTTCTCCACACCATTCATGATTTAATATCCTATCTCTCCTTAGCCATCTCTTTTCTGAGCTGAACAGTCCCAGTCTTTTAAATTTCTCCTCATATGGAAGCTGTTCCATACCCTAATCATTTTCAGGTTGACTCTTCACCAACATATTGTGTTTGTCTGTGTTTCTGATAATTCTGTCCTTTACTATAGTTTCAACCAATTTGCCTGGTACTAAAGTTAGGCTCACTGGCTTGTAATTGTCAGGCTCACCACTGGATTCTTTTTTAAAAAATAGGTGTTACATTAGCTACCCTCCAGTCAGCTAGTACAGAAGCTGATTTAAATTATGAAATTTCACATTTGAGTTCCTTCAGAACTCTAGTGAATACCATCTGGTCCTGGTACTTATTGCTGTTTAAGTTACCAATTTGTTCCAAAACCTCCTCTTTAAAACACCTCAATCTGGGACAGTTCCTTAGATTTCTCAACTAAAAAGAATGGCCTGGGTGTGGGGATCTCCTCTCCATTCTTTACAGTGAAGACTGATGCAAAGAATTAATTTAACTTCTTCACAACAGCCTTTTCTTCCTTGAGTGCTCCTTTAGCACCTCGATCATCCAGCGGCCTCATTGACTGTAGAGCAGGCTTCCTGCTTCTGATGTACTTTTAAAAAATGGCTATTTGTGTCCTTGACTAGTTGATCTTCAAATTCTTCCTTGACCTGCCTGCCTTATACTTTTCCACTTGACTTGCCAGAGTTTATGCTTCAGTTGACACGCACCCCGATTCTTGAAAAAAATCACACATAAATCACACTAGATAGATAGATAAGATTAGATTTTGTATTATAGCTAACCTGTTCTGATTAGGATAAGAAAAAATACAATTACCACTCATGTTCAAACCGTCAATTTGTAAAATAAATTTACCCATATGTAACTAATTTTGAGAAATATTTTAGTGCAACCAGTGTGCACTGTTTTCAATTAGTGACTGATATAGCTATAACTAAACCACCCCAATCAGACATTTTACACAGTAAAGACCTTTTCTGCATTTTTCTCACTTATACATTTTTGTAATCTATTTATTTCCTACAGTACATAATACAACTTTAAAAGTAGTACTATACAAGGACCATATAATTCAACCTGGTTGTCTCCATCTGTAGTCATGAGACTTAAAAAATCATTGACAAGAGTATTATGACTAACAAATGAGGTGTACTGAAATACTGTGAGAATATCTGCATAGTGCCTACTCAGTTTTGCCTGACTCTAGTCAATGTTATCAAACTCTCATATATAACTGGATCTAAAACTCATTGAGGTCAATGGGCCTTGGGTCAGACACATACTGCATGAGTGAAAAGTATAAAATGGAAAGTGGCCAGTGCACAGGTTACTGCAATGCTGAAGAAACAAATTGAATTATATTTTATGGTGTGTGTGTGTGTGTGTACACAAACACACAAATAAGAGATATGAGAGTGTTATCTGCATTGCTAACTTTGACAAGGGTTTTAGTGCAAGTAAAGTATTTATAGCTCTGTCACTCATACTGAAAACAAAAGATAAGGAGGTAAGTTACCATTCCTACAGTGTATGGTATGTATTGCATTGTATATTGCAGCCTGTATCTATCCTATGCTCTGCTTTATTCTTCTAAGCTGCTATAGTCTTTTATGTTTGGATAAAACTGAAAATTTTCTTGTGAATAATGCATAGAATCAATATGCCAACTCAAGTTGGGGGTGGGGGGAGAAAACAAAAACAACAGAAAATGTAATTAGACTGTGTATATTAAGTAGGTCCCAAGAGTCTATGGAGTAATTCAATTAGCTAATTCAAAATGTCCAAACCTGGTGTACTTTTATATCCATAGAGGGCATTCCATTTTTAAAAATAATTTTCTAAGAAATTCTCATGGGTTTATAAAACTTGTAAAAGAGTTTCCAGCTTACTAAGCACTTATGACAGTTAAGGAGTTGGGTAAGGAATCTGGGTTGTTGTTGGAATCTTAATACTGTTCATTTGAAAATGTCAATCATATCTTGACAGAAAAACTATTCTCACTTTCCAGATAAACAAAATATGCTACCCTAAAACTGAGTAGAACGAATACATTTTTTTTTTAAACAAGCCATTGATGTTGAAAAGTTTTATGGCTTTTACTAAGTAACTGCTCATACACCAGTACAGCATAGTAATTGAGGGCTGGTGTTCTCAAATAATTGACATGTATATGGCTGCCTTTGATGTGATATTGCTCTGTTGCTTACAGCATTTGAAAATGATATTCTGTCTAAGAATACTGTGTCACTGGGTCATGTTCAAGTTATAAAAGGGAGGGTCAAATTTCAGTCAATGAGTAAAAGGATCATGTCATATGTAAATTTCCTCAAAGAGTCAAAGTCACGCATTGTTACCTCTTTTGAATTTTTTTTTATAAGGCCTTATCCCTTCTGTTTGTGTCAAAAGTTATTTGCTGTGCAGATGATCATTATGCCACAGATTTAAGATTACAACTTCAGATTGAGGCACTAGAGAGGATTAGCCCCTAAAAATAAGATCCTATTTGCTCGCAAAGAATTTTAGTAAAAGAATGAGAAACTGAGTACATATATGTTTGACTAAAACTGTCCCCTCACTGTTCTGTTCTTGTAAGCAGGCAAAGTATTGAAATAAGATATTAAATATGGACTCTACCCATAATCTGTACAATCCAAACAAGGTAAAAAGTATTTTCCTCTTGAAAATACTTGAAAGCAGTGTTTTATATGTAAATGTTACGAATTCCTTGAAGATTGTGGTACACTGGGTGAATGAAGAACTCTAATCTAATAAGAAGAGTGTATGGAAGGTCTTGGGTATACTGTACTCACAGAATCGATCCTAGCCAGAACTGAGTTCCAGATCTGAGCTCAGAGCTTCTAGACCTTACAATTGTGAAAACTACCATTAACCTGTGAACAACTTGTAATCAGATGAAGTGTTGTCTTTCTGAGTCTGCCAACTGCCTAACACAATGTCTCAGAGGGGCATTATGCATCATTCAGGTCAATAAATTGTTAACCCTGAAACCTGGTTAATGCCAATGCTTCATGGTCCTCCTAACTGGTGCCAAGAGCATTCTCCTTTGACAAGGGTAGAAGGGGACACTCTGGTTCCTTCAACCCCAAAGCAAAAATGCAGTCTTCTTTCCCATTCCCCCCAAAGGACAGAGTAAGGAGAGGAGAATGGGCTTCCAGTGCCCAATTTCAGCTCAACACTGCCCTCTACTAAGAAGAAACTAGAAAGTTAGTGAAATCCTGAAAACCATCTATTTAATATTTTCCCTGTATTCTGATGAAGCTTTAAAAAAATGTCATGTCACTAAAAGTTTCATTTCTTCATAAGTAGGCCAAAGTAGCAGATGGCTGATTTTGCCTGGAGGAAAGGAGGTTTAATGTTCTGTGACAAAGAAGAGGGGGGAAAAAAACAACAACAAAAACATTTCCTCATTGCTACCTGCTAAAAATTTCTGATACTTCGCTGTATTATGTAAATTGTACACCTCTAGTTATACCCAATTAGAATGACAACAATAATTTCTCATTCGAGACTGGATAGTAAAAACAATTACAGAGACCTTTAATATTTGTAACAATTAGCATCTTATTTCACTGAAGTCTTCACCCACTAGTCAACTTCTGAATGGCCATCTATCAAAAGCAAAGGGGGATAATGGAGATAAATACAAGGAATCAATTGTGTCATTCTCTTCAAGCTCTCCACACACGTACACGGCCAAATCTAGTCGACTCACTTGACTGGTTTAAAATGCAACACTGGTTTCCCAGAGAGGATAATGGACTAGTGTATAAGCAGAAATAAAAAGCAACAAACCCACCCAAAATGACTGAAATCATTCAGAGAAAACATTCCTCAAAAAAAGCTTTTAAAAAGAACCAGTCACATATATATATGTAACATGGCTTTCAACAGCAGCCTGCCCTCAATATATGACACTATTTAAATAAAATGATAGATATGTTTTGTCATTAAATGTTCGAGAGAATGGGTGGTATTCTCCCATTGATGCCTTAAGGATTTAAACAGGTTATATATACACAAATTGTCCAGGCTGAGATAGAAGTTTTAAAATATAGCCATTAGGGATTTTTCTAATTAACAACATTCTATATGTTGTGAAATACTTAGCAAAATTATTTTATAAGGAAAAATCTTTCCACCAAGGAGATCCATGCACAGATCCCCTTATCTCCTGCAATTCTCTACATAAGAGTAGATCTCACTTGGATCTCTTTCCTTTCCACTTAGTGAATGTGGATATTATGGATCTACCTGTGGAGAGACTTTTGCTCTGTGGCCACAGAACCATGCAATGAAACAACTCTTCCCTTCACCTGGTACACTGACCAATGTAACAAAGCCAAATGCATTTCTCCCATTCTTCCACCCATGTAGTAAAACACAGAAACACAAACTGGCCTTGATACTGATAAGACTGGCCAAAATATCAGGTACTGATGGATATCTGGTTTATGGAACATTTGCCCAAACAGTACATATCCTGAGATGACCAATTGAATACCAACTGGACTCTATTTTTCATCAATTCATGCTCTTTATCACCAAATACTGTCGACCAAAACTATATTATCACAAAAAGGTACAAGTTTCATAGATGATAGAAAACCACAAACAGCACCCTCCCATTATCACCTTAAAGATCACATTGATACTGTATACAAAAAAGGAGACATGTAACGAAACCCATCGTCGTCGTCCAAGACAAGAAGCAATGACATAAATTCTTATAGCACATGTAAAATATGAACCAAGATAAGTCAGTCTGCAGCCCAAAAAGTGTTGTTTCATCTTCACATAGGCTTAAGATTCCCTGCATTCAATGGGTTGACAAGGTATAGAATCCTAACTCTTTAATATATGGAGATATACCTATTTCATAGAACTGGAAGGGATCCTGAAAGGTCATTGAGGCCGGCCCCCTGCCTTCCCTAGCAGGACCAAGTACTGATTTTGTGCCAGATTCCTAAGTGGCCCCCCCTCAAGGATTGAACTCACAACCCTGGGTTTAGCAGGCTCAAACTACTGAGCTATCGCTCCCTCTGTACTATAACATAGCAGCTATAGCATTAGAGTGCAGACTACTGCTGCAATTCTGACTGTCACAGATTTTAGCTATGCAGACACAAGCTAGAATATGGAAGAGATGGAGAAGTAACAGAAGATGTTCAACAGTGGTTAACTCCCATGCATTCAGTGCTTTGTTTTAAAGAGATGGTACTTTTCCACTGAGTGCCCTCATGTGGTGTGTTGAATATTTAGTCATTTTACTATAATGATGTGATGAACATAGATACAATACATTTACTGTAGTTTTTGCTTGACAAGCCTATCACAGAAACCAGATTTTACTTGTCACAAGTTGCCCACCCAAAAACGATCCTCCAGGAAATGTCTACTTGATGTCCTAGATTTTAATGTTTGCTTTGTGGCCAGATTTGAGTATGACTTTATGAACAAAGTTGTACATATATCCTCACAGGGTTTCTGCCTACATGATAACTGATGCAAATCAATAATTTTCTCTCAGAGACGGTATATATTGTGAGTCTGATAAAAGCCCCTTTGGGTCAAAGTACGTTCTCCATCTCAGAAATGCCTGATGCAGCTGTGGTGTGTAATCAGAACTGTTTCTATTTTGGAGCAAGTAAGCATCCAGAGAAGAAATGTTTTGAACAGGAAATCAAGGTCTTCTGTTCTTTGATGCAATTGATCTTCTGCAAGAAAACAGGACAAACTCTACAAAAGTCATTTACTGACTTACACCATATGTGGCCAAATTCTGTAGTCCTTACATAAGTTGAGCAGCACCTCACCCTGCAAATAGTTCGATGGATTAACTTAGGGTCAGACTGATATTTGCAGAATCTGACCTTCAATTAATTCCACTATCAAATTAGGTTAAATTGGCATCAATTCAGCTCCAAAATATGATGATATATGCCTCTCTTCCAGTTTCTATTGGTCAGATTTTGGTTTGCTTTTATAAGACACTGACACATATACTTTAACTGAGCCACATTATGAGAGTAACTTGGACAAGGGAATAACTTTATTTAACATATACCAGCCAAAGGTTTGAGACGCGTTTAATCTTTTTTTTTCCCTCCTGGGAATGAAATGAAATGGGAAAAAAGTAACTAGAGAGCTTGGGAACAACGATTTTTCATTTTGTCTAGAATGTGCTATCTCTATGGGGTAGGCCATTCTGTTAAGGCAGTGATTGGGGTCAGTGTAGAAGGAAGTGTATACACTGTATTTGTTGTCATGTACAAATTTTATGCCTTTTCATACTGTGATTTAGTCAGTGGCGAGTGCTCTAAACAACATGTGCAAGTGTGGATTTACTGAAAGGAGACAATTTCTTCAGTTCAGTGAGCTTATCAGAATGAGTTCTGCAGATGAAACCACACGACACTCTTAGAAATGAAACGTGAAGGACAGAGATGAGTAAAGCCCTTTTCTATAAGGCACTGGTTGGCAACCAGAGCATGTGAAGTGAATATTTGTAATTGACGAATGTTCTCTGGATTCACAGAAATACATCACTGGGATGCAATGTAAAGGGTGAGCAGTCACAGAGAATGGCATATATTTGCCACAGAAGATTTTTTGACAGTATGTATAGATCTGCATCAGTGTGTTCACATATTCCATTTCAGGTAGGTAGATAAACAGACAGACGTCTTAATTTACTCCAGTTCTGCAAGTTAAAAAAAAAACCCTGAACCTCTTATATTTTGCCCTCTTACATTATTGCCCACTTTGATATAAACTTTTTACATTTAATTTAGCAGTAAACAACTGAGGCATAACATACCCATAAAAAACACTTATCTTAACAGTTCTGATTGTAATAAACGTGCAACTTTCTTCATTAAGAGTGACAGCATGCAAATGTTTGTATTTTTTCCCGAAAAAAGCTAAGAAAAAGATAATGCTATTCTAAGACACTCCACTAATCAAAATGTCACCCCTACAAATAAACAGCAAAATTTCAAATACAAAAATAAACATATTCAGACAATACAATTCCAGTTAGTAACACAAATAACTCAGGGTGTTGTCTACATTGCAATTTAAAACCCACTGCTGGCCCGTACCAGCTGATTCAGGCTTGCAGAGCTTGGGCTAAGGGGCTGTTTGACTGTGGTGTAGACCAGGGATTGGCAACCTTTGGCACGCTGCTAGCCAAGGTAAGCACCTCGGCGGGCCAGACCAGTTTGTTTACCTGCCGCATCCACAGGTTTGGCCGATCACGGCTCCCACTGGCCAATGGGGACGGCAGGAAGTGGCGTGGGCCGAGCGACGTGCTGGTCGCCACTTCCCGCCACCCCATTGGCCTGGAGCAGCGATCGGCCGAACCTGCGGACACGGGAGGTAAACAAACTGGCCCAGCCTGCCAGGGTGCTTACCCTGGCGAGCCACGTGCCAGAGGTTGCCGACCTCTGGTGTAGACATTCAGGCTTCGGCTGGAGCCTGGGCTCTAGGCTCTGCCAGGTGAGAGGTCCAAGAGTTGGGCCGGAACGTCTACGCTGCAGTTAAGCAGCCCCTTACCCCAAGCCCCACAAGCCCAAGTCAGCTGGTACAGGTCAGCTGCAGGTTTTTAACTGCAGTGTAGACATACCCTCAATCACATCCTTCAAAGCAGTAGTTTAGGAACAAAATAGAGTCTCATTTAGATATAATGCATGAAGGCAGGCCACTGAATATTGGCAAGTGCTTCTATATAAGTGCTAGAAGTCTAAATACTAAGATGGGTGAACTAGAGTGTGTGGCTTTAAATGAGGATATTGATATAATAGGCAATGGAGAAATTTGATGGAATAAGGATAATCAATGGGACACTAATACTAGGGTTTAGAATATTTAGGAATGACAGAGTAGTTAGTGCTGGTGGGGAAGTAGCATTATGTTAAAGAAAGCATAGAGTCAAATAAGGTAAAAATCTTACATCAAACGAACTGTACCATAGAATCTCTATAGATAGAAATTCCATGCTTGAATAAAGAGTACAGCAATAGGAATGTACTGCTGATCACCTGACTAGGATGGTGACAGGGACTAAAAAATGCTAAGGGACGTTAGAGAGGCTACAAAAGATGAAAGTGCAATAATAATGGGTGATTTCAACTATTCTCGTATTCACTAGGTAAATGTTACCTTAGGGCATGATGCAAAGATAACATTTCTAGACACCATAAGTGACTGCTTCTTGGAGCAGCTAGTCCTGGAACCCAGAAGGGGACAGACAATTCTTAATTTAGTCCTAAGTGGAAGACAGGAGCTGATCCACAAGGTAACTATAGCTGAACCAGCTGGTAAGTAACATGCTTGTAGGGGGGATAATACCCCCCCCCCCCGCAGGTGTACATTTAACTATCAAAAGGGGAACTACACAAGAACATGGACGCTTGTTAGACAGAAATTAAAAGGAGCTATCACAAGGGCTAAATGCCTCCAAGCAGCAGTAAGACTATTTAAAAACACCACAATAGAAGCTCAAGATAAATGTATACCCCAAATCAGAAAAGACAATAAGAGGATAAAAAATATGCCAACATGTCTAAACACCAGAGTACCGGAGGCCATTAGAGGCAAAAAGGCATCCTTTAAAATTTGGAATTCAAATCCTTGTGAGGATCATAAGGTGGTGTACAAACTCTGGCAGGTTAAGTGTAAAAGTATAATAAAACAGGCCAAGAAGGAATTTGAGAAGCGGCTTACTAAAGATGCACGAAATAACAGTAAGAATTTTTTTAAATACATGAGAAGCAGAAAGCCTACCAAACAGGCAATTGGGCTGCTTCATGACCAAAGAGCACTCAAAAAAGACAAGGTCATTGCAGAGAAGCTAAATGAATTCTTTGCATAAGTCTTCACTGCAGAGGATGTGGAGAAAATACCACATCAGAGCTATCCTTTTTGGAGGACAAATCTGAAGTATTGTCAACAGAAGAGGTTTTAGAACAAACGGATAAATTAAACTGTAATAAGGCACCAGGTCCGGATGGTATTCACCCAAGAGTTCTGATAGAACTAAACATGAAATTGCAGAACTACCAATGGTAGTATGTAACTTCTCAGTAAAACAAGTCTCTGTACCAGATTACTGGAAGGGAGCTAATATAATGCCGATTTTTAAAAAGGGCTTAAGAGACAATCCTGACAATTACAAGCCAGTGAGCCTAACTTTATTACCAGGCACACTGGTATAAACTACTGTAAAGAACAGAATTATCAGACACATAAATAAACGTGATCTGCGTCAACATGACTTTTGTAAAGGAAAGTCGTGCATCACTAATCTATTAGAATTCTTTGAGGGGTATGTGACATTGCACTCTATATATTTATGGAAATATGCTTATAAGTGTAAATATAATATAACTGAAACACGCGTTATGCTAGATACGCCATGCGACATACCTTTGCAAAGGTTATGATCTACTGAATATATTCCTCCTATTTGTATGCATGTATCATTTTTATATCTGAAGTTATGAGCGTTGGTGCTATGCTTGTATTTGAAGTGTTTGCTGTAGGAAACACATAAGGGCGGTTTGGCCAACATATTGTGAAGGGTCTGTTCAAGTAATTGGGAGTACTTAACCAACAATGGACTTTGGGAGACGCCAATCCACATGTGGGCTTTCCTGGGAATGTTCAAACTAACATGCAAACAATGGCATCAGCCTGCAAAAAGCTGAATCATTCATGGACATGTGACTTGCCCAGGTGGCTACAAACTCCATCTTGTTGCTGTGATTTTGCACAGAAGAACAAAGGGGTTTCCATCCACAAAAGGGAGAATATAAAAGACCCTGGAAGCCTCTCCATTTTGTCTTCAGCTGGCTCAAGAGATGGCCTCTCCACCCCAAAGAGATGCCTGAAAGAAACTGAAACAAAGGACTGTAACTACAGGGGTGAGAGTGATTGCTAGACCCAGGCCATAAACTACAATGTTGGTCTGAAAGGATTGTACCTGAGATAACATCTAGGGTGAGAAGTTAGTATTTGTAACTAGATCCTTAGTGTATTAAGTTAGCCTTGCATATTTTGATTTATTTTACTTAGTAACTTATCTTGTTCTGTCTGTTATTACTTGGAACCACTTAAATCCTACTTTTTATACTTAATAAAATCACTTTTGTTTATTAATTAACCCAGAGTAAGTGATTAATACCTGGGGGAACAAACAGCTGTGCATATCTTTCTATCAGTGTTATAGAGGACAGACAATTAATGAGTTTACCCTGTATAAGCTTTGTACAGAGTAAAACGGATTTATTTGGGGTTTGGATACCATTGGGAGCTGGGTGTCTGGGTGCTGGAGACAGGAGCACTTCTTAAGCTGTTTTCAGTTAAGTCTGCAGCTTTGGGGGCGTGGTTCAGACCCTGGGTCTGTGTTGCAGCAGGCTTGCATGTCTGGCTTAGCAAGGCAGAGTTCTGGAGGCCCAAACTGGCAGAGAAAATGAGCTCAGAGGTAGTCTAAGAACATCAGGTGACAGTCCCAAAGGAGTCTCTGTGACTGAACCCATCACAGGGGGTCAACCAGCATGAGGATAAGGGTGATCCAGTTGATATAGTGTACTTGGATTTTCAGAAAGCTTTTGACAGGGTCCTTCACCAAAGGATCTTAAGGAAATTAAGCAGTAATGGGATAAAAGGGAAGGTCATTCCATAGATCAGTAACTGGATAAAAGATAAGAACCAAAGGGTAGGAATAAATGGTCAGTTTTCACGACTGATAGAAGAAAACAGCAGGGTCTCTCCTAGGATCCGTACTGGGACCAATGACGTTCAACATATTCATTAATGATCTGGAAAAGACAGTGACCAGTGAACTGGTACAGTTTGCAGATACAAAAGTATTCAAGTTAAGTCCAAAGCTGACTGCAAAGAGTTACAAAGGGATCCCACAAAACTGGGTGACTGGGCAACAAAATGGCAGACGAAATTCTATGTTGATAAATGCAAAGTAATGCACATTGGAAAAATAATCCCAGATACATATATATAACAATAGGTTTTAAAATAGCTGTTACTACTCAAGAAAGATCTTGGGTCACCATGGATAGTTCTCTGAAAACTTCAGCTCAATGTGCAGCAGCTGCCAAAAAAGCCAACAGCATGTTAGGAACTAATATGAAAGGGATAGAAAATATCATAATGCCACTATATAAATCCCAGCTGTGCCCACACCTTGAATATTGTATCAGTTCTGGTCGGCCTATCTCAAAAAGGATATAGTGGAATTGGAAAAGGTTCAGAGAAGGGCAACAAAGATGATCCAGGGTCTGGAACAGTTTCTACACAAGGAGAGACTAAAAAGATTAGGTTTGTTCAGCTCAGACAAGAGACTGCTAAGCAGGGATATGACAGAAATCTATAAAATCATGACTGGTGTGGAAAAAATAAATGGAGAAGTGTTATTTACTCTTTCCCACAACACAAAACCTGGGGGCGGGGGGGTCACCCAATGAAGTTAATGGGCAGCAAGTTTAATACAAACAAGAAGAAATACTTTTTCACACAAGACAATAAAACTGTGGAAATCATGGCCATGGGACATTGTGATGGCCAAAAGTGTAATTGGGTTAAAAAAAAGAACTAGATAAGTTCATGGAGGATAGGTCCATCAATGGTTATTCGTCACAATGATCAGGGATGCAACCCCATCTTCGGGGCAACCCTAAACCTCTAACTGCCAAAAGCCAAGAGGGGAAGACGGGATGGCTCTCTCCAAGTGCCCTGTTCTGTACACTTTCCCTGAAGATCTGGTACTGGCCACTGTCAGAGACAGGATACTGGATTAGACGGATCATTGGTCTGGCCCAGAATGACAGTTCTTATATGATGATCTTATGAGTTAATAGAGCCAAATGCCAACATGACCAGTGCCTTTAAAAACAACAACTATTTTTAAAGGATTCCTAAAGTTACAGCTCACACAGCATTCAGACTGTCAGAGTTATGCAGGAAAAACATTTAATGTACATAACCGGTAACTGCAAAGTTAGCGGCAAGAGGAAAAATAATGCAAATTAATTATATAGCTGCTGACTACCTTAGCACACTAACTCTTCTGAAAACCCAGATTTCTGAAAACCCAAAGTATATGAACAATTATGCCAGGGATGTTTTACTTACTTTAACCCTTTAATAATGCATTCTCATTTGAGTGACCTACATCGTACTGACACAAACCCGTTCCTGGTCTATTATCATTTAAGTGATAGGTGGACATGCCCAGGAGGAACGGAGTAGCGTATCAGGAAAGTGACTGGAAGGAAGAGTGACCACCAAGAGGATCACCAGCCTCCAAACTTCTCTCTTCACATGCCTTAGCCTGTGGTTTCTCTTCTTTATCTAGTTTTCCTTTAGTTCTATTCTCCACTCTGTCTCCACTCCCTGTCCACTCACCCCAAAACATTAAGGCAAATGAAAGAATGGCCTCCACACTAAACAGAAAAATTATCATTTATCTTTTAAGTACTCGCTTTACCTTTGCAAAACAAAGTTCCGACTGTATGTTATTAAAAATATAAATGATAGGTGCGAATGAGAAATTATTGTGTGCACACGGACACACACGCTAACATAATGACAAAGTGACAGAGCAGTTACTTTTATATTTCAAATGTAGCACTCTTTCGTCTCTCTCAATTTGATAAGAAGTGAATATGAATTCCACCCTTTTTTCTTGGTCTTTTGAGCAATTAAAAACTATTGTATTTCACACTCATCTCATTGGTATTAAACTTTGCTTACAAAGAAGAACTTTGATTCCAAACACAGTACAGCAATCCTACATCCCTTGAAGAAAATGCACTGGGGAGCATGCAAATTGCTCTCTGCAGGTTTTTGATTTGCCTGTTTGGAAAGCAGCAATAAAACGAACTATCAAAACATATCTAGATGCTCTGATATTGCTGTATTTTCCCCCTCACCCTCGTTGCTTTAGGCATCTCCAAACATGCTTCAAAAAGAACCAATTGCTTCTAATCTTAGCTTTTGGGATCCTGATCCAGATATGGTATTATGATGCCATAAAAAAAAATTCTGCTCTTAGAATCATAGAATATCAGGGTTGGAACGGAGTTCAGGAGGTCATCTAGTCCAACCCCCTGCTCAAAGCAGGACCAATCCCCAACTCAATCATCCCAGCCAGGATTTCGTCAAGCCTGACCTTAAAAACCTCTAAGGAAGGAGATTCCACCACCTCCCTAGGTAACCCATTCCAGTGCTTCACGACCCTCCTAGTGAAAAAGTTTTTCCTAATATCCAACCTAAACCTCCCCCACTTCAACTTGAGACCATTACTCCTTGTTCTGTCATTTGGTACCACTGAGAACAGTCTAGATCCATCCTCTTTGGAACCCCCTTTCAGGTAGTTGAAAGCAGCTATCAAATCCCCACTCATTCTTCTCTTCTGCAGACTAAACAATCCCAGTTCCCTTAGCCTCTTCTCATAAGTCATGTGCTCCAGCCTCCTAATCATTTTTGTTGCACTCCACTGGACTCTCTCCAATTTTTCCACATCTTTCTTGTAGTGTGGGGCCCAAAACTGGATGCAGTACTCCAGATGAGGCCTCACCAATGCCGAATAGAGGGGAATGATCACGTTCCTTGATCTGCTGGCAAGGCCCCTACTTATACAGCCCCAAACGCCGTTAGCCAGCAGTGCATGGGATTCTTCCGTCCTAAGTGCAGGACTCAGCACTTGTCCTTGTTGAACCTCATCAGATCTCTTTTGGCCCAAACCTCTAATTTGTCTAGGTTCCTCTGTATCCTATCCCTACCCTCCAGCGTATCTACCACTCCTCCCAGTTTCATGTCATCTGCAAACTTGCTGAGGGTGCAGTCCACGCTATCCTCCAGATCATTAATGAAGATATTGAACAAAACCGGCCCCAGGACTGACCCTTGGGGCACTCTGCTTGATACCGGCTGCCAACTAGACATGGAGTCATTGATCACAATCCGTTGAGCCCGACGATTTAGCCAGCTTTCTATCCACCTTACAGTCCATTCATCCAGCCCATACTTCTTTAACTTGCCGGCAAGAATACTGTGGGAGACCATATCAAAAGCTTTGCTAAAGTCAAGGAATATCACACATCCACTGTTTTCCCCTCATTCACAGACCCAGTTATCTCATCATAGAAGGCAATTAGGTTAGTCAGACATGACTTGCCCTTGGTGAATCCATGCTGACTATTCTTGATCACTTTCCTCTCCTCTAAGTGCTTCAGAATTGATGCCTTGAGGACCTGCTCCATGATTTTTCCAGGGACTGAGGTGAGGCTGACTGGCCTGTAGTTCCCTGGATACTCCTTCTTCCCTTTTTAAAAGATGGGCACTACATTAGCCTTTTTCCAGTCAGCCGGGACCTCCCCCGATGGCCAGGAGTTTTCAAGGATAATGGCCAATGGCTCTGCAATCACATCCGCCAACTCCTTTAGCACCCTCGGATGCAGCGCATCCGGCCCCATGGATTTGTGCTCATCCAGCTTTTCTAAATAGTCTCGAACCACTTCTTTCTCCACAGAGGGCTGGTCACCTTCTCCTCATACTGTGCTGCCCAGTGCAGTAGTCTGGGAGCTGACCTTGTTTGTGAAGACAAGGGCAAAAAAAGCATTGAGTACATTAGTTTTTTCCACATCCTCTGTCACTAGGTTGCCTCCCTCATTCAGTAAGAGGCCCACCCTTTCCTTGACTTTCTTCTTGTTGCTAACATACCTGAAGAAACCCTTCTTGTTACTCTTAACATCTCTTGCTAGGTGCAACTCCAAGTGTGAATAATGACTGTCGCTAAGGACGTGGTAATTGTAGGTGATGTCCTCATTGCTGTGAAAGAATTCTTTGAGGCAGAGTTGGCGAAAATTCTTTTAGTTCTCCAAAAGTTCGTATGGTATCAGATTCTGTGGTGGGGCAGAAATTCAGTCCCCTGGGGAGTACAGATAATTCACCTCTAGTTAGGGGTAGTCTTGATAAAGTGATTATGTTGGGCTGTCATCCACGTGGTGGGTCCTCGTGTCATGGTTTCTCCCGGATGTGGTGCTCTGTGGGTTCTGGAGTAGTTGTAGTTGGTTTCACTTTTTGTTTTTGTGCTGGATGGCTGTCAGTTCCACTACCACCCACCTGGTTCTAGGCAGTGGTGTTTCACTGCAGCGAAGTTTTATAATACTGCTGCTTGACAGAGTTACAGGCTGCACCAGAGGTGCTGAAGTCTTTGAGTGCAAAGTGAATATGGCATTGTCAAAAACGTAAATGCTGCTTTAATAACCAGCTTCAAAAAGGTTTTCCATATTTTCAACCAACCAGAAAAGAAACATCTGTATTATGTTCAATATGCCAGTTAGTATATTCCATTTTGAGTGGTGGGAGGACATCTACAAAAGAACACGAATACACACAGTTCAAGTTCTGTTACTGATTTTTTTTGCAAGGTTGAGCCAACGGAGTATGACCTTGCTTTGCAAGAAGAAATATATACATATCATACCGTTAGACAAAAATCACAGTTCACAGGTCAATGGACTTTACTTCCAATTTAAATAACATTCAGTAACCCAAAATTCTCAAGTATGTGGACAAAATGCGAAGCAACTGTTGTAAATGTTTTTGCTCCATGGGCAAATGATGAACAAATTGACGACTGGAAAGATACTGCTGATGCATCGAATCATGGACATGTAAAGTTGCTTCCTGTCTTGCATCGCTATTTCAAGGCTTATGACGGCAGTGTATGTGTGCAAATTAAACTGTGGATTTTACCAAACTTGAAGGAGAGACATCAGAACGATAAATTCTATGTTATCAAGAAGGAATTGAAAATAAGGTTGCGGCATTCTCAGCAGATAATACAAACACAAACTTTGGCAGCCTATGCAGACATGGAAGAGAAAATTTGCACAGCAAATAAAGACAAGTTTAAAAAGGGAAGTGATTGGCCTTGGATTCCCTGCTCACATCGTGCACAACTATGCCCGAACTGCAAAGGATGCAATCCTGGTAGACATTGAGAGGATCCTAATTAAGATTTTTGGATATTTTCATATTTCACTGTTTGTGTGGAAAGACAGAAACATTTTTGAGAGTACATGGGACAAGAATACTGGAATATACTGGGATACCATAATGCCAAATTGCTGATAATCTTATCTGCTTTAGAGACGATCCTTCGACTTTGAGTAATTGGAGTCATTTTTCTTGTCAGAGCAAAAGTGCCCAATAGTTCTTCACAAAATATCTGAAGAACCATATACCAAACTCTGGCTTTCTTTTTATCCATGCAAACATGACACTTTTTCATGACACAATCAAATCGATTGAGGGAGATGATTGCTATGCTGTAGGGTTAGCTGATATCTTAATCTCAAAAAGGGGTTGGCTGCAAGGTATGAATACTTTGTGCCTGTTTTAGTGAGAAAACTACTTAGAGACCTAGAAGGAGTGGGGGTCGTGACACATCAGTGCTATCTTAATGTATCAAAATCTTTCTTCGATACATCCATAGAATACATATGTGCATGGGGAAAGCATACTGACGATTTGAAGCGTCTGCTTTTAAAGAAATGTCCTTTAAGATCCGAGATTGAAACAGTAGTCAAGTTACTGCAGAAGAAATGCCCCAATATGACAATTAATAAGGATGCACTGTTTGATGAAGAAACTCTGTTAAATGAGTTTGTGACAGGGAAACCACATGAATGCAATGACACAAATACAATGATCACAGTATGTGGCAGATGGGATGAAGTATTCTTTTTCCTGAACAGTGTGTATTATTTGTAATCAGTGTCTGAAAGCATATCTTTAGTGTGACGTCACATCCGTGGGTGATTCTATGCATATTTGTTTTGTATTTATTGTGTATATGTGCAACTGTTAAAATAGTAGCTGCTAAAATTTTTTTCCTCACTATGCTCCACAACTTACATGTTCAGTATTAGCAACTTTGCTGTGCTCTTACCTGGTCTCTCCCCAGATTTAGTTTTCAAAATATGGTCACCTAACCTGAAGGGAAGCACATCCTTAGGAGTGAAGTTACGCCATGTTCTGGCACAGCACTTAAATATGTGCATAAAGTTCAGCACCTGAGTATCCACATTGAAACTAGTACTTTGTCAGATTGGGGCCTTAGTGAATAGCATGACTTAAGTACTACTTAGCATGTCATTGTACAGTCACTGGACTAGAACTGAAATTGTTACAGACAATAGATTAGAAAGGCAATGGAGTGGAGACTCTAGCACAGCAATGGCGAGTGCAGGTCACCCTGCAGTCCCCTCTCCCCCACCCTCTCAGGACAGAGACTCAGCAGTAAGGCACAGCGCAAGGACCGGGTCAGCCCCAGGAACACCCCAGGGCCCTGCACCTCCAGGAGTCTTGCTTGCATACCCAGCAGGAGCGGCGCAAGGGTTTTTGCCACCCTAGGCAGCAGCACTCCTCCTCTGAGCATTCGGCGGTGGGGGTCCTTCCGCTCCGCGTCTTCGGGGCACTTCGGCGGTGGGTCCCGGAGCAAGTGAAGGACCCGCAGCAGAAGGACCCCCCGCCGCCGAATTTCCGCTGAGGATGGCAAAATGCCGTCCCCCAAATCCTGCCACATTAGGCAACCACATAGGGTCACCTAGTGGAAGCGCCGACCCTGATGCCCAGGTCTTCCTCCAGGTGTAAGTGGGCAGGCAGGCTCAGCCCAGTAGGATCCAAGTGTGGAGGGGCTTAGTGGGGAGGGGATCCAGGTGTGGGGTGAGAGGGTTCTGTGTGAGGCAATCTGGATGTGGGTGACTTAGTGGAGGGTCCAGGTTCAGGGGGAATTTGGATGCACAGGGGCTCATTGGGGGTTCTGGGTACAGAGCAAATGGGCCTCTGTGGGGAGTCCAGGTGAAAGTGGTCACGGCTCAGCAGAGGGTGGTCTGGGTGCAGGTCCAGATGCAGGGGGATGGGGCTCAATGGGGAAGTCTGGGTGTGGGGGTCTGGGTGCAGCTGATTGGGGCTCAGTGGGGTGGGGATGCAGGTGTGCGGGGCTCAGCAGGGTGGGGAACCAGGTGTGTGGGGCTCAGCAGGGGGTCCAGATGAAGGGGTGAGGCTCGGTGGGAGGTTCTGGATGCACAAAGGTTGGGCAGATGATGGGTGGCGGGGGGAAAGCTCCATGTACAGTGACCCCCTCCCTGTATCGCTGGGGAGCGATGGAGACAGGGAGCAGTGTTGGGTAGGGTGTAGAGCCTTCCTGCAGCTGGGGGGAGGTTCCCCAGGGTGGATTTGACCAGTCTCCGTGAGCAGCCTGTGCTGGGAAAGAGGAAGTCCCATCTCTCCCCACTCCCTCGGACTAGCAGCTGGAGCCTGGCATGGTAGGAGCCACCAGCCCTGTCCATCCCCAGGCATACCATGATAGTGGACAAGAGGGACAGAGTCTTGCATGCACACGCAGCCCTGCTCCCTGAGGCAATGATTTACAGCTCCCCCTGGCGGTTTCTGAAGCCCAGACCAGACACACCTGCTCAAGACCGCTGCCCAGCAGGGGCGTATGAATCAATTAGTGGAGCTTTATTCTGAAATGCTGCTTTCCTTCATTTTGCAGAACTTTAATTGATGTCCCTGTGGGAGATCCACACATCTTAGGAGTACAGATCTGAGAGCAAAATTTTGCCACTAGACTTTCCCCCAGTCACATGTTTTTGCACAGATGAGAATGCGATGCGTCCGTGATGTGATGTGTGATTGACTATGACTATCAATATCATGACTATGAGCTATCAATATCAATGTGATGCGACTATGAGCTATCAATATCAATGTGATGCATCCACGAAAAAGTCCTAGGATGCAACAGGAAAGGTATTTCCAACAGAGACAGGGAAGTGTTAGCACCATTATGCAAAACACTGGTGAGACTTCATGTGGAATACTGTGTGCAGTTCATGTTTAAGAAAGATTAATTCAAACTGGAACAGATGCAGAGAAGGCAGTGGTGCAAGTGGAATCCATTTCTTACCAGTGCATCCCCCCCCAAGGGGGCAAGTGACCCTCCATGTGACTCCTCCCCACCCCGTCCCCAGCCCAGGACCCCCACGTTCTCCCCATCCCCTCCCCATGATCTACCACCCTTACCTGGGGAGGGGGAGCTCTGTCTGTCCTCCTCCCAGCACAGCTGCTGTACCACCCAAGCCCTTCCACGCAGGGTGTCCTCTGTCTGTACAGCAGCCAGCCCCACCAGAAGACGGGGCTGTGGGTGATACAGCAGCTACGCCTGGTGGTCCCAAATACTAGGGAGGGAGAAGAGTTATTTAAGTTAAGCACCTATGTGGACACAAGAACAAATGGCTATAAACTGTCCATCAACAAGTTTAGGCTTGAAATTAGATGAAAGTTTCTAACCATCAGAGGAGTGAAGTTCTGGAACAGCCTTCCAAGGGATGTAGTGGGGGCAAAAATCCTAACTGGTTTCAAGACTGAGCTTGATGTGTTTATGGAGGGGTGGTGTGCTAGGACTGCCTATGGCAATGGCCAGTAACAAAAATCCCCAACAGCTGGAGATGGGACACTAGATGGGGAAGGCTCTGAGTTATTACAGAGAATTCTTTCCCAGGTGTGTGCCTGGTGGGTCTTGCCCATGTGCTCAGTGTCTAACTGATTGCCATATTTGGTGTTGCGAAAGAATTCCCTCCCTAGGTCAGATTGGCAGGGACCCTGGGGGATTTTCCTTTTCCTTTGCAGCATGGGACATGGGCCACTTGCCGGTTTAAACTAGTGTAAATGGTTAATTCTCTGTAACCTGAAGTCTTTAAACCATGATTTGAAGACTTCAGTAACTCAGCTAGAGGTTAGGCGTGGGTGGGTAAGGTTCTCTGGCCTGCAGTATGCAGGAGGTCAAACTAGATGATTACGATGGTCTCTTCTGACCTTAAATCTATGAGTGAGTCCCTTTCAGTTTAGCTTAAGTCAACTAGGAACAGGTTTGAGCTAAACCGAAGTAAGCCATGCTTAAGCTGAAATAGGAGAATCCACCCTGGGACCTGCTCTGGTTTTACTGAGGTGTTGCAAATTTTAGTGTTGATAACCCCTTGCTTAACTTTTTTTCCTGATGAATCACAAATAGAACCACTTTGGTCTCATCCTGTTGCCAGAGGAAGGACCAAGAACACGGGGGCTGTTTTAAAGCTTTTAAAGGCTTGCTTTCCTTTTTATAAATGAGCTATATTCAAAGCACTGCCTTTGCTCAAATATGCTTCTGCAGTTTTAAAAAAAAGCCCTGGGGAATCTCTCTCCTTTTAAGCAGCAAACTCAAAATGGCAGCTGAGGAGGGGAGGGAGTATCAGGACTATATACACCTGCAGAGCAGGAGCTGTATAAGAGCTTTTTGTTTGCCAAACCTGATGGCCCAGAATAGAGCCATGCATACTGTATCAGTGTACCTCTTTTGTGTCTGTTCCATAATCACAGAATATAATCAGATTCAATTCCCCATGTGTTTTAATTAAGAAATGAAAAAGTACAACATCAAAATAAAACTGTATTACCTTAATCATTCTACCCTGCATACACAAACTACAGTAGTCTACTTGAAGGGCACAGTCATATGTTCCTCAGAAGTCTTTTAACTTTTAGAGCCTCTGAACTGATAGTACCATCCTAAGACTCTTGGGGCATATGAGCCAACCATAAAATGTTACTTGGAAGGGGCTCTAAAATACTAATGCACATATGATACAAATAGTCTAAGAAGGTAAAGCATTCTAATTTTTAATGCTGTCTAGAAATATCTTTATAACCTGCATGAAAGACGTATTATTTTGGTACCATTCTGGAAAATTTTTGCACTGTTGCCTAGTCTTCAACCTGATTTATATGGATTGCAAGGTTTTTAGATGGAAAATGCCCTGCAGGGCCCCTCAGAGAATTAGCAAATTTTTTTTGTGAAAGCGATCCATAAAATACAGATTAATTGTTTCTAGTCTGCTATAATTTGGGTATCTGGTAAACCAGCAGAGTGACATTGTGTAAGAAGTTTGTGCCTGCATAATGAGATGCTAATATTGCTGCCCTGTTAACAGCCAATATCAGATCATCCTCCTACATATCATGGAAATTGCAGAGTATCAGATGTGTACAGTAGGAGGTCGACAGTTCAGTCCTGTACAATACAAAATAGATGTCTAAGAAATCAATAAACAGCTGCTGACACACTATAGGAAAATTAAAGGGTGACAGAGAAAGGTGGTGAAATGTTGGATTGTTAAGCTTAAAATAAATTTTAGATATTGTTTTTGGAACAGATAGTTAAAGAAAAAGGAGCCGAAAATCTCATTCTAAGATCTTGATTATATTTGTTAAGAAACTTCAAACAGAAGAAATGTATTAATATCCTTGTAGTAATTCCAAAACTTAGTATTGCTTTTCTGGAAAAACAAAAACAAATCTTGAAGACTGGCATTCTATTCTTTTCCATGAAGCACTGTGAATTGAAACAGTTTCTGGTACTTTTCTATCTCTCTCTGTGCTAGAAAAGGGTGTAAAAGAATCTAAGGGTGTGTCTATGCTGCAACTGGGAGCATGCTTCCCATTCCCGGTTCACGGACAGGCACTAGCTCTGCTCTAGTTAGCATGCTAAAAATAGCAGTGTATTTGGGGTAGCACAAACAGTGGCCTGGGTCTGGGCGGATTTGTACTCAGGTGGCTAGCTCGAGCTACTGTCTTGTGCTACCTTTGGGTACACTGCTATTTCTAGTTTACTAGCTCAAAAAGAGAGATTGTGCGTGTCTGTCTACCCATGCTGGAAAGCATGGTCCCAGCTGCTGTGGAGACATAACCTAAGACAGTTAAATAAAACCTTGTTTGTCCTATTCTAAGTTAAACTATAGAGCGGGTTACACAAGAGCTTGGACATCTAGAGTGTAACTGACTCAAGTCATGAGATGGCTCATAGTCATGACTATGACTATTGATGCATCACATTGACATTGATGGCTCATAGTCATCCTGTGATCAGCCAATACACTCAGGTCTTTCTCCTCCTCTGTCACTTCCAACTGATAACTCTCCAGCTTATAGCAAAAAATCATCTTGTTAGTCCCTAAATGCATGATCTTGCACTATTAAATTTCATCCAATTTCTATTACTTCAGTTTACAAGGTCATCCAGAGCTCCTCCATATTGGCTATACCTTCCAACTTTATGTAATCCACACATTTTATTAGCACACTCAATTTTTTGGGCTAAGATCAGTTGTTACCTGGGGTTCTTTCAACCCAAAGCTCTCGGTAACTTTTACTCGAGGTGGTGTCAGGAAATAAATCAGGGGAGACACGGCCGTCCGACCAATAGATAGATGGCTGGCACAAACAGGACAACACAAGAGTGCTTTCACTTAAAGCTAAACTTTACTTAGTCTCAAGCACTTACACACATCCACAACAGGTTAGTAAAACACCCCCAACCCTTGATAATTACCAAAGCTGAGTGTGTCTCTCAAGTGACACAGCAGCAGGCTTCCGGTGGCCAAATCTTCTGTCTGCTGGTGGGGAACGCAAGATGTATCCAGAGGGAGAGTTCAAACAAGTCCCAAAAGTCCAACTACCTCAAACTTCCCCCCCTTATTTATACATTAGTAATCGAATGACATGTCCCTTAAAGAAAACTTGTTAAGTAAGCAGTTTCAATGGTCAAGCAAGAGGTTTCTTCTGATTGATTAACCATCAGAAGGAACCTCTTGCTTGACCAGAGTTTTTCCAGAATTTGCAGCTTTGAGGCCCCAATAGACATTCCTGGGGCACATCCTGCTCTTCTAAAATGCATGTATCAGCAACTTCAACACAATTCTTATCAGGAAGGATGCGGGGTCAAGCTGCCCTTTTTGTGGCACCCAAAATCCCCCTCCCCTGCTGCCTTGGTTAAGTTGAGACTGCTGACTAGGCTGCTTTTAGCAATAAACCATAGTGGTTTCAGGCTCTGTACTGGTTTGCCAAAATCTCCCCGTACACAGTAATAAAACTGTTAAATAAGACTGGTCCCAAGACTAATTCCTGAGGAACTCCACAAGTAATCTCCCTCCAGCCTGACAGTTCACCTTTCAGCATGACCACCGGTAGTCTCCCCTTTAACAAGTTCCTTATCCATCTTTCAATTCTCATATTAATTCCCATTTTCTCCAATTTAACAAAATATTTCCCAGGTGGAACTGAATCAAATGCCTTACTGCAATCCAGGTAAATTGGATCTACTGCATTTCCTCTGTCTAAAAAATCAGTTATCTTCTCAAAGAAGGAGATTGGGTTCGTCTGTCACAATCTACCTTTTGCAAACTCATGTTGTATTTTATCCCATTTCTCATTCATCTGTATGTCCTTAACTATTTTCTCTTTCAAAATTTGTTCCAAGACCTTGCATACATTTGAGGTCAAACTAACAGGCCTGTAGCTTCCTGGATCTTTTTCCTTTCTTAAAAAGAGGAACTATATTAGCAATTCTCCAGTGATAGGATATGACCCCCTAGTTTACAGATTCATTAAAAATCCTTGCTATTGGACTTGAAATTTCATGTGCCAGTTCCTTTAATATTCTTGGATGGATATTATCTGGGGTCTCCGATTTAGTCCCATTATACTTTTTGAGTTTGACTTCCACCTCAGATGTGGTAATTTCTACTTTCATATCCTCATTGCCATTAGCTTCCCTGCAACTACCCCTAAGCTCTTCAACAACCTTATTAAAAACGGAGGCAAAGCATTTGTTTAGCTGTTGGGCCATGCCTAGATAATCTTCAATGCTTAGCAGTCCCACTTATTCTTTCTTTGTTTTCTTATTTGTATGGCTACAGAACCTTTTACTTTTGGTTTTCATTCCCTTTGCAAGGTCCAACTTTGCTTGGCTTTTGGCAGTTCTCACTTGATCCCTACACTTTCTGACCTCCAAGTAGCAGCTTTCCTTGCTGATCCCTCCCATCTTCCATTCCTTATAGGCTTTCTGCTTTCTCTTAATCACCTGTTTGAGATGCTATTCCAGTTTGGTCTGGATTTTTTTGTCTTGCCTGGGATGCAGGATTCAGATACTTGAAGTCAAACTTGCAGAAGCTAATTCTAAGCCTCCTCCACATTCAGATCCTTGAGTTTTGCAGTCCAGTCCACTTCCCTAACTAATTTCCTTAGTTTTTTAAAGTTAGCTCTTTTGAAATCAAGGTTCCTCATTGCAGATCTATTTTTGTTTATCCTTCCATTTAGTTTAAACTGAATTGCCTCATAATCACTTAAACCAAGGTTGTCCTCTAAACCAGTTCTTCTATGTGGTCCTCACTACTCATCAATATCAAATGAACAATGGCATCACCTCTTGTTGGCTCAACAACTATTATCACATCCAGGAAAATCTGGGTTCTACTATTATTAGTAGCACTTGCCCTCCAATCTGTATCTGAGAAGTTAAAAATCTCCCATAATCTCACAATTCCCAGAAGTATTTATTTAATTAGTAACATGAAAGAGGTCTCTATCCATATCCAAATCAGATCCTGGTGGTCTATAGCACACCCCAAGCACTATAAACCTGATTTTAACTTAAATAAGAGCTAATTGTGCAAATAGCTAAACTAAATCAGTTTAAAAGCAGATCTTTAGTTAAACCTTTGAAACCTGTGTGTAAGCAGGCCCTAGTTTACCCTGCCGGCCAGCCTTCTTTTGAGAGCAAATATTAAAATATCTTATATTCTTCTCATGACTTACATTGTAAAATGCACATTATCTACATTAATATCGCATGGAAATATTACTTCAGAAGCAAGAAACCCAGAGGAGTATAATATATTCAATGAATAATTATATGCTGCCCACCTAGAATTCCTCTCAGATCCTATATGCCATGCAACATCCCACTCTTCCTTCAAATTCCCACATCAAAACTTGCTTCCTTCCACAGCCATTCCAATGATGCACACTTCCATGACAACCTAATTAAATCCAAATTACTGTTTGTATTTTAAAAAAGACTGTCACTAACACAACCTGTAACATCTAAGAACTGAGAACCTAACAATTCTATTTTATGTCATCCTTGCTCTCTCCTTCCTAATTTAATCTTTTCTTCTGTTATGCAGCTTCTCTTAGCCCTACAATCTGACTGTGGAGATGGAGCCCTATGACTATGTAGAGACCCACTGAATTTAGTGGGGATCCGTCCATGCTTATTAGCTGCAGCACAGATCCTTTTAAACCAGTCTAGATGTTTTATGAAACACGCTGCATATTCAGTCTGAGATTACTTAGAAACCTTGTGTTAAAGTTTCGATGATTTTTTCTCCCAATACAGCCACACAATTCTGAATATGAAACTCATGTGTATAAACAGTGCTATATGTTCATGAATAAAGATCAAGGATATGTTTTATTTACTTTAGAAATCCTGTTTGTAAAGACATATTTATGGCAAACTAGAAATGCAGAAGAGGGCATTACTGCACTGTGAGGACCTGAATCTGAAATTATTATACAGGTCTATAACTTTATTCAGCTGAATTTAGATCCCATTTGTTTCAATGGAACTGCTTAAGTGTTTGCAGGATCTGGATCTAACTTTACTGATAGACTGCTAGTTTATAAACTTTATAAAATACAAACACAGCAGATTTGCACTCTCCAAATTTTCATCTATTTTTTTAGAAGCAACTACACTTTTTTCCCTCCTCACCAAGCAGATATGATGCTCAAATGATTTACAGCTCAATTGCCCCATTCTTAAAACCACTCAGAGCAAATTACTGAATACTCCCTGAACCAGATGCCACTCAGAAAGGATTTATTATACTTCATCTTTGAAAATATTTAGTCTCATTGTCTCTAAAATAAAATTAGTTTAACATTGGACATATAAAACACTCTAACAATGGTGGTATTTCCTTTTAATCACTGCTTTGTTCTGTACATAACGTAACCTCTATTTTGAATAGACCAAATTGCAGGAAGGCTAGCCAGGAAACTTCACAATACAAATATCTAAATGCTTCCTGCTAACCAACCATTACCAATACAGAACATATATTTTGTCTGTCAAACAATGAACAGAAATTATGCCCAGTAGTTGCTGCATGTACTTTTTATCTTAAATTTAGAAAAGGCCTGCATTCACGAGAAAACTTTTTAACCTGAGAACCTTACTATATAATAATCCGTTATTGTTCCAAATATTTTACAATAAATATAGCAATTTGGTCTGTGTCAAGGTTCAGGGCTATCCGTACCTTTGACCCTATTCTACGGTCTCTGAGGGCACCCCGCTAAGGTGACAGGCCCTTTTATCTCAACCTCTCCCAGGGTGGAATCTTGTGATTCTCCCTCTCTCACGCTGGACCCTGCGGTGCTGTACTGTGTGTACCAACTGTGATTCCTCAGCAGGTTCCCTGGGGTTCAAGCCTGCCATCTTCACTTCAGTAGCCATGACCAATGTGTGAATACTGCCTTTTCACAAAGAAAGGATTGTATAATATCAGCAGTAAGAAGAAAGCATAACAAGAGCCAAAAGGTTTTTTATACAACAGTCATGTTTATACATGCATAGCTGTCTTATACGGTTGCCAGTCCTCTGGGTTTGCCCTGGAGTCTCCAGGAATTAAAGATTAATCTTTAATTAAAGATGTCATGTGATGAAATCTTCAGGAATACATCCAACCAAAATTGGCAACCCTACTGTCTTACCTAAAGCTTAGGTAGGCCTAGTTTATGTACCCTGATCTGGGAATAGGGTTCAGACAATTTTCTAGCACAGAGAGAGACAGAGAGCGCGCACGCATCTCTCTGACGCCTCCCTGTAGGGAATGTGTCCCTTTCTTCAACCCCAAAGTCTTTTGTGTATACCCTTGGTCCCTTAAACTGGTCAAACCAGTTTATATGCCTCACTGGGGAGTGCAGATGGGGGCAGGGCAGGGACAGACCTCAAAGCAGTTGTTCTCTGCCTTGTCTCTTGATAAAGGGGGGGCTATCAGAGGTTTTTCTATTTTCCTGTCTATTTGAAAGTCAATTCATGCCTGAAGTCAAATCACAGCAAACAATACAATAACAAACAGACACATATATAATTTCATTAGATATTACAAGAATCTTCCAAGTTCTTTAAAGTTTGATTTCATGCAGCTAACATTTTGGCATATACCTTTCCACAAAAATCACTAAATCCTTTAACCAAATATATGAGAGAATCAGAAAAATTTTCACTCTTTTCATCCCTTTCATTTTTCTCATATTTAACATATGGCTCATTATATAATAAAACTAAAAGATAAAAAAAACTCCTCTTTAATATGGAGCATAAACAGGAAATTAAGAAAAAACTATAAAATGAAATAAACTATACAAGCAATACACAAAGTTGTCGTCGGTCATTGTTTTAGGAATACCAATTAAAAATAAAGTGGTACGAAAAATTATTTTTCTGCTTGCTAGAATGTTCACGTTACACGAGATGCTCATTACCAAAATCTGGACTTGAGGCAAAATAGCTGTATTGCACTAGTGGCCATTGGAGATTAGGACCCGATTCTCCTCACAACACCAACAGAAGTAACTTCACTAAAGTCAGTGAAGGTATCCTAGAGCGAGAGCAGAACTGGGCTCTAGATATTTTGCAATGTGCTGATGCATCCTGTCAGGAGCACTAACCACCTCTTTCATTAGAGGGCGAGGAAAAAGGCAACACAACATGAAAATATCAGAGACCTACTGATTAAAAAGAAAATGATGAGCTGATGACAATGCAAGGTATGATAAAAACACATGAGAATGAGATCCAGAATTAAAACATATATTGGTCCTATTATACAAGATATAAAGTTATAAAGGAAAGTCATATACTGTAAGTAGTTTCTACATCATTAGTGCTATGTGTTTTGGAACCACATTTAACTACAGGCATCGTTAAAGTTAAGGAATTGTTTCTTTTATGATGGTAGAAGCATTTGCAGGTCTACCAACCACAGACTAGTCATCAGGGAAACATACGAAGGGCCTGAATTTGATTATCTGTTTTTCCAATAACAGTCTTAATGAATGAACTTTAGGAAATTTTGAAGAACTACAGTATAGGTTAATGCAAGCTATGGTGCTTTTACTTTGAATTACTTGCTGCAGATAGCGGAGTGACTGAGGATTAGTTAAATATTTCAGTGGTTTGAGGGTCATTACAATCTCTCTCAGAAAGAGCATCTAACTGAAATACAAACTTTGAACTCATAGGTCAATTTTGGTGTGAAGGAGATGGCAATAGATACTCTCTGATTTCCATGAAACATTTAACTACTCTAAACTTGGTGTGTGTGCCAAACAGGAAAATACAATATACACACAAACACACACAAAGGCCTTATTTGCTATCTGAGTACATCAGAATGTTGATTTTGTGATATGAAAATACTATGGCTGGCAGCTTACAGTAACAATGGGACTATATTAACCCTTTCCTCTGGTCTTCCATTAGAAGTGATCCTTAAATTATCTATAATTGTATCCTGAGACACTATATACTGGATACATTTATTTATGCTAAAATTCATGACACATTTGAGATTTGAAAACACTTATAAATTGGTGTTCATGCAAATACTAAGACAGTGAATAATTTGATTCTATGAAGCAGCAGAATGAATTTACTACCATTATTACAATATTTAGAAATCACTTTTGTATTTTCTGAAAAGTTATATCAAAAAGCCCTCAAATCACAACCCAGAGGAACCTTGGTTTCTTATCCATATGGTCACAGGATTTACAAAGAGTGAAAATGTCCTTCAGCATTCCCCCCTTACCAAAGAATAAAGGGGGTGTGGAGGTGTCCAAGAAGACTGGATAGCAAAAACAACTTCTTCTGAACATCCAAACTTCCCTTTCAAAAGCAAGGCAGTTAGACTGAAAAGAAGCTGAGCAGTGATCAAGGAGAAAAGCCCTGGGACAAAATCTTGCCTAATTCCCAAATGGACAACTATCTAATAGCTACCTTGGTCTTCTGATCAGTTATATGCTATTTTCAACTCTGTTTTTCTATAGAAGTCTCATCAGAAGGGGAAATGGAGGTGAGGGGTATAGCAAATGTTTTTTCCAAGATTAAGAAAGGGTATTATTCACTGCTTGTATTCCTGGATCTGGTCCCTTTCTGCAGAAATTTACTAGCTGAAGTTCAAACCAAGAAACTATCGTCTGAAAGACCCCTCATTAGGGAGTTTTCTCAGAGATTTAATGGTTTTTTTTAAGCTACCAGATCTTGAAGCCTTCTTTTAGTGTTGTCCAAATTCCTACTACAGTAAAAGCTTTGTTATCCGGCATATTGAGGGAATATGGGGTGCTGGTTAGTCAAAAATTCCGGTTAACTAAGAGTTACACTTACCAGTGGAGGAAGGGAGCGTGTGTGCAGGAGGGACTGGGATGTGGGAGGGGTTTTGGGGTGCCAGATCCGGGCGGCGCTCACCTTGGACAGCTCCCTGCAAGCGGCAACATGTCCCTGCTGCTCCTAGACAGAGGCACAGCCAGGCGGCTCTGCGCTCTGCCTTCACCCGCAGGCGCCACCCCCATTGGCCATGGTCCCCAGCCAATAGGAGCTGCAGAGCAGCACTTGGGGCGAAGTGGGGCCAGTGCACAAAGCCCCTGTGGCCATTCCTCCTCCTGGAAGCATCAGGGATATGTTGCTGCTTGCAGGGAGCCATCCGAGGTGAGCGCCACCTGGATTCAGCACCCTAAAATGTCGGTTTCTAGAGCTTTCCAGTTGGTAAAGTGCCGGATAGCACAGCTTTTACTGTACTACCACTTTTCCACCTATGCTCCCAATCCCAGGATGCTGGAGTCTGCCAACAGAAAATCTCTGTGCATGTGACAGACGGGGCTTTGATGGGGTGGAATGTTATGCATTGAATCTCATCTACTCACGGACTTCTCGGCGTGATCTCATTGAAAAAAACAATGTTCAAATAGTTGCGTGTGTCATATAGTCCATTGTATAATATTTATGCTTGAAATCATCATTCCCAAAAACCTTAGAATACAATGTATCTCGGCAGTCTATGCTGTAGTACCTTTCAATTTTCTGAACCTGGCTTCTGAAAGAATAGTTCTGTCTATTTTGGCATTTATCTGAACCCCTAGATAAGTCAGTGCCCTGCTGAGGATGAGATTGCTTTTGTCTAGATTTATGGCAGATCAATGCATAGAGCTCATAAATCACGCTGCGTGCACTCTGAATTACGTCTTCCTTGGATGATACCTTGATGAAAGTGTCATCCAAGTAATGGAACAAAGTGAATTCCTTTTTCCCTCAAGTCCACAACGACAAGTACCAAATCGTCCTGCAAACCCTTGGGCAGAGTCTAATACATGTCCTGAGGAACTTTCAGTGTGGAAACATGTGCCTCTGACATACCAGTTCAGGTCAGGAAATCTCCTGAAGCCTAAGTTGAAGATTAAGGGCTGGTCCACACTAAGCCCCCAGTTCGAACTAAGATACGCAACTTCAGCTACATGAATAACGTAGCTGAAGTCGAAGTATCTTGGTTCAAACTTAAAGGTACTTACCGCGGGTCGACTCTGCCTACTCCTCTCACGGAGCAGGATTACCGGCGTTGACGGTGAGCACTTCCGGGATCGATTTATCACGTCTACACAAGACGTGATAAATCGATCCCAGAAGATTGATTGCTTGCCGCCGAACCAACGGGTAAGTATAGACGTACCCTGAAGTTTCCATCCTGGTGGAGGGGATGGAATCCAGTATCCGACAAAGGACTTTGAATCCAGTATTGCCCTCAGGACTTCAATTTTTTTAAAATTACAACTCAAGAAGTAGTGCTACAGTGGGGCTACTTCTACGATCCATACATTCAGTCTTTGTGGGAAAGATTTGTCCATACTGAACGACTTCTACTGCTGAAGCCTTCCTATTTTCTGCAGCTCTTCAGCTTAAAAGCCAGTAAGTTGATCAGTTCTGAGGACCAGGCAATCATCAAGCTGTCACCTGATCCCTAGCCTCAGAGCATCAGCTGGGAGACAACTGATTAGTCACATGTAGGGCTGGTCCCAAATCCCCTTAAAGGGCCAGCCACTCTGTGGCAGCAGAAGTGCCTGCAACTCACAAAGATACTGTCAGTGAGGCTTAAACTTTGGCAGGTGATGACTTCTCCAGGTTATATACGTTTCCTGGGGATGGGTCACCTGCTGATGAAGGGAGACGGGGAACTGCAGCACTGAGTTCATGTTCTGCAAGCTGAGTTCATGCTCTGTATGAGCCAATACAACACACTGGGAGTGATCAAGTGCCCTTTTTGTCCTGTGCTGCTAACTGGATGTGTTCCAGTTTTGTTTTTCCAGTGATTTAGCAGTGCTATTCATTGGCAGAATACTTTAAATAGGAGGTCACAATGTCTTTCAGCCTACTTTGGCACCAGGGCATCTGATCTTG
Organism: Trachemys scripta elegans; assembly: GCF_013100865.1. NCBI lineage: Eukaryota > Metazoa > Chordata > Testudines > Emydidae > Trachemys > Trachemys scripta. The sequence goes on from NC_048299.1 coordinate 197,767,077, forward strand.
GCCTTCAGTGGCTTATCCATAGTTTTTCCTCACAAATTCACACTATGCCAAGAAGCCCACAAAATGATAGACCTTATTATTATTTATATTAACAAATATAAAATATGCCAGGCGCTCTACAACCAGAAAAACACACAAGGTTTGCCCTGAGAAGTTTATATTGACTAGTACAAGTTATATACACCTCTACCCCAATATAACACAACCCGATATAACGCGGTAAAGCAGCACTCCAGGGGAGGGCAGGCTGTGTGCTCCGGCAGATCAAAGCAAGTTTGATATAACGCAGTTTCACCTATAATGCAGAAAGATTTTTTGGCTCCCGAGGACAGCGTTATATAAGGGTAGAGGTGTATCATATAGGAACAAAATTTACAGAAAAGAAGGGGAAGGGAGGAATACAACAGGGTTTTTAAATTTATCTGACCAGTACTGAATTCCAACTTTGTGACTTGAACCCATACTTACTACTTCTGCCTCTAGCCAGCACATAATAATTGAGGCTAAAAATAAAGGAATGGCAATTAGACTACAGTGTGGCAGAGAAGATATTCTGCACTGTTCACCACCACTGTAAGCTGAAAAGTAAGCCTAAAACTTGAAAAGTAGGGACAAAAGACTAAGTTCTTGCTCAGAATGGAGGCAAACAAGTGGCTAGGGAAAACTATTTAGACTTTATCCAGCTTTCAGCTTGCAGAATACTGCTGAACTCTGATAGATGCATGGATTACCTGACCATAAGGATGGCTGGTGAAGCACTTATCAGAGAACTTCCTGTATCTCTTTTCAATCTTGCATTTCCCTTGATTCTAGTGTACTTGGCCTTTTCCCCTTCCCTTGGCTCTTCTCTCCCCCTCTCCTGGTACTTATTTCTTTAGCCTTTGCAGGCTTTTCTCCCTCCCAGTTTTATTAGAGGAAAACTGACTGAAATTACAGCTTTGTTCTTCTCAGTGTCAGCTATATGTAAAGTGAAAATCACTGCATTTGAGCTGAACTGACTGTATTTCAAGAAGATAAAAAACAGGTCAATCACCTTAGCATAGTCACTGTAACTTCCAGTCTAATTTGGCAAGCAACAATATATGCCTATAATAAATATATTTTCATAGCTATTTGAGTGCATAACAATGTATGACTGAACACACGTTTAAAAAGATGTGTAGATATATTAGGGTTACTATATTTAAAAAATTAAAAAAGGGGACACTCCACGGGGCCCCGCCCCTGCCCCTTCCCCACTCCCGGCCCCACCCCAACTCCACCCCTTCCCCGCCCCAACTCCGCCCCTTCCCCAAGTCCCCGTCCTAACTCCGCCCCCTCCCCTGCACGCCCCGCATTCCCCCTCCTCCCTCCCAGCCACGCGAAAAGGGCTGCCCGAGTGCTACCGGCTTCACGGTTTGCCAGGCAGCCCCTAGACCCTGCGCTTCCCCAGCGCAGCTAGAGCCTGGGAGGGGAAGTGCCCAGACAGGGCGCAGGGTCTGGAGGCTGCCTGGCAAACCGTGAAGCCGGTAGCGCTCGGGCTTCGGGCAGCCCCCCATGCCTCCAGACCCTGCGTCCCCAGCCGGGCACTCCCCCTCCTGGGCTCCGGCGGCTGCTGTGCTCCCTGAACTCCTGGGCTCTGTAAGCGCCGAGCTGCCCGAGCGCTACCAGCTTCTGGACCCTGCACCTCTGGAGCCTGCGAGGGGAAGTGCCTGGCCGGCGGCTCAGGGTCCGGAGGCAAGGGGGCTGCCTGAAGCCGGTAGCGCTCGGGCAGCACGGTTCTTAAGCAGAGCCGAAGAGTCAGGGGAGGAGCAGAGCAGCCGCGGGAGGGGAAGTGCCCGGCTGGTGGTATTTTTCCCGGACATGTCCGGGAAAAACCGGACGTATGGTAACCCTAAGATATATACAACTATTGGTACAGTAAGAGGAAATGCAGTTTTCAATTGAGTAGCTGAACTCTGTAAAATCATATAATATATATTTACCACATGCAATTCAGTCATAATTTTTGGGCATCTTTTAGTGTTTTTCATTAAAAAAAAATTAAGACCCTTCTCTAGTAAGAACAGTTACAGCAAAAATAACCCACGAAGTAATAAAACTATGTTTGCCTGATTAAGACTCCAGTTTTCTAGAACAGTGGTTCTCAACCAGGGGTCCAGGACCCCCTTGGGGGCTGCAAGCAGGTTTCCAGGGGTCTGCCAAGCAGGGCCAGCATTAGACTCGCCCAGGGTAGAAACCCAAAGCCCCACTGTACGGGGCTGAAGCCAAACCTGAGCAATGTAACTTTGTGGAAGCCTCTGTGGCATGGGCCCCAGGCAACTGCCCTGCTTGCTAACCCCTAACGCTGGCCCTGGCTTTTATATGCAGAAAAACAAATTGTTGTGGTACAGGTAGGCTGGGGAGTATTTATAGCAAGTTTGGGGAGGGGAGGGGGGGCTCAGAAAGAAAAAGGTTGAGAACCTCTGTTCTAGAAGATGTAATTCTACTGTTATGTCACTGTTGCTAATTTACGCTTTAGCAATGAGGCTCACTGATTTCTTTCCCAGTGTTTCACTTTAATTGCATGAAATCCATAGCAATTTACTGCTCATAATTCTGTCTATTTTCCAGTGTTGAGATTTTCCTTTCTTGTCAGTGTTCTTCACATGTATTAGATGTTTGCAGCTAAAACTGGGATGAAATGCCATCAGTAGGTTCTAAATTTGGATGACTTTTTTTTCCCCACAGAATTTAGAAATGCCACCTGTGCTACTGATCTCTTAAAATAACAAGTTTAATCTACTATAAAATTTAAAAAATATGGGCTCAGATCCTGCATGTCAGTAACTTTACACATGGGAACAGTGCCATTGAACTTTCCACATTACTGCCCAATTAAAAACAAATAAAATGTTCGCTGCACCAGAGCCATACTTTTAAATTACAGCAGACTAAACCTTTATTATATGAATAGTAAGAAAGCATGTTTTTCCAAGAGTGAAAGCTTCCGCTTCAAGAAAAAATAATTTATAAACATCTGTACCCAGTGTCCTAAAATAGACAGGTTTCTCGGATAAATCCATTAACTTCCATGAACAATTCTACTGGTTTACACTAATGTAACTGAGAACTGAATCTGACCCACAAGATATAATAAATCTTATTTCTTTTTAAGCCATCACACTTTCCTAATACAATCAGCCTAGTATAAGCTTGCCTCTAAGACATTTTTGTAAGTGGTTCAGATTGGATACAAGAAAGACTGATAAGGAAATAAACAAACAACAATACGGCTTTAAATGTGGCAAGGGCACGAAAAATACCATTATGGATTTTAAGTTCATATTACAAAGATCAGCTGAAATGAGAAAAATGGTATATTTGTGTTTCAATGACTTACAAAAAAGCATTTACAGAATCTGCAACTGGAAATTGTTGAACAAATTAAGATCTGTAGGGATTGATGGCTACAAACTCCAAGTAATAAAACAATTATACTGGAATCAGAAGGTAATTGTAATGGTAGATGAAAATGAAAATCTAATAGAGATCAAGAGCAGTGAGAAAAGGTTGTATAGTGTCACCAACTTTATTCAACATTTATAATGAGCGTTTGATGAAATTAATGAAGAAACAGAAGATATCAAAATTAATGGAGAATGGATTAATAACCTTTGCTATGCAGAAGACAATGCTGTTGACTGATTCAGAAGAAGGTCTGATGAAGTTGGTGGAGATTATATATGAATATGACAAAGAATATGGTCTAGAGTTGAACGTGGGCAAGAGAAGAACAATGAAGGTATGTAAGGATTCTGGGAAAACATACAAGATTCCTGTGAACTGCAAACTGGTACATCGTGAGAAATTACTTCTACCCAAGAAGCATCTTACAGAAGATGGAAGATCAGATATTGAAGTTAGCACCAGAATAGCAAGATCAGAAACGACATTCTGGAAGAATAAACATCTGATCAGAAGGGACCACATAACCAGTAAAAAAAATATTGGTCATTATTGGAAGTCAGCAAATCCTAGTCAGACATGCCACAAAATGAAATATTTGATTTGTGAGGTGCGTTTTGAGAGGTTCAGTGAGCTATGCATATTTTCAGGCATCAGAAAGAAAAGCTGATGGCCAAAGACCACGAGGAAAGAAAAGACTTTGGATGGATCAAGAGGACTATTCAACCACAGAGAGATTAGTACAGGATCACAGAGAATGGGCTATCAAGGTTACAAACTTTCCAGTAAAGGAGACACTGCGTAAGACAAAAGAAGAACAGAGTTGAATCTGACCCACAAGATATAACAAATCCTATTTCCATTTGGGCCATCAAATATAATCTTATCTTATATCAGATTCTAAATAAAGAAAAAGAAAGGAAAAAAGGTCAAATCAAACATGGACAAGCCTTGACCATCCTTTTAAAAAAAAGATCTTCAAAAATAGTGTCAAAGTGGTTTCATACAAAAGGTTTAGTCTCTACTATAACATTAGCACATATCTGTCTAAAATATATATATGGAAACCATAGGTAGGTTGAGATGGGAGTTAATCAAAAGAAAATTTCAATTTGAAAATTTACGGTAAGAGATTCGCTCTCTTAAAAAGACAAGAAAACTTTCATATGGTGTAGTGAAGAATTTCACAGATAATGGTTTACATACTATGGTCAAGGAGCTCTTGACATGACTTGAGAAGGAGCAAAATTCTGCTCTCATCACTCACAGCCTCATTGAAGTCATTGGGACCACAAAGGGTTTCAGGACATAATTTAGCCCAAAGTTTCTTATAAAGCATCCAAGGAAAGTTGCCAGTTTGGGTTACCAGTATAAACCAAAATTACCCAGGTCTCATTGGCTTGTTTTCATTTTTTAAAACAAAATTACTTGGAATAGCAGCAGTGGAGTTAACAGAATTATCTACTATAATCAGATTACTTTCTGCTTCCTTGAAAACAAAAAATTCTGCTTCCTTTTCACGTTCATCTTTGATGAATGCTTTCAATTTGCCTCAGCAGTTATTTTACTGTGACACACCATTATCCAGTCACAAAATATAATCTCATTAAAAATACTGCACATGTAACCATATACCTCAGGTAGTTATCAGCATGATGCTGCTCTAGAATATAACTACACATCTTATTGTGTACTATTGCTTGTACACAGAGTTCTGTCCAAACTTGTGAATACAAAGGGGAATGTGAAGAGATCAAAAGACTTTTGTGGGAGGGTGGAGAGGAGAGAGAAGAAGGCACATGATTTTTGTAGCCCAGGCCACAAATGAAAAAGAAACCACCACAGTGCTAGTTAACTACAGAATGTCTCCTATTTCCACAGACATCTTGCTACAAATGTAAAGAATATGACTTGGAGATTCCACTAAATTGCATTAATTATATTGGGTTAGTAAGCTCCCGGAAAGCGAGAAGCTTATCTGGATCATTTTGTCTCAGTCTTCTGATTTCCCACTGAGAATGACCATCTCTCATATAAAACTAGTACAAGCCTTCATTCTCTTCCTTCTCTCTCCCCCCCCCCCCGCCCCACACTCTAGACCATCTCAATCTTTAATTTTATTAAAGCTATTCAGTTGTTGAGAGTTTTCTACTCTGTTGCTCTTAATCAAGTTTTAGGAAAAATGTTTAAAAAAACATCAGTCCTTCTGCTTTGAATGGGTGACACCCAAAACTTATTTGCCCATGGTTGCTCCCACATCCTCCTTTGAACCCATGCAATATCATCCCATTGTGGTGCTTCAGGGCAATGCCTCAACATTGTGTTACAACACAACATTGCTACTACTGTCTTCATGGGAGAAGATGAGTCTGTAGCCAGAGTCTCCCATATAATATGACAGCCTTGCAACACTGTCAAGATTTTTTTTTTCAAAATCATTTAAAAAAAAGATTTTAGCACTGTTGTTCATGGAAGCCTAGAACTGAAACCTATCACACCTTAGCAAAACTAGTTTTCCTCTATCTCATGTGCACGCTGGTTTATTATTGTAGGACTGCACTGGTATTGTTGTGTTTTAACCAATAGATGAGCAATTAAGAGTTGATCTGGGGAAAAATTAGATTGTCCAAACATATACGGATTTTAAAATCAAATTACATTTGGTGTCTACCAACTTGGGTGGTTTCATTTTAATTTCACATAAGAATCTCTCAACATCTCACGTTCTCGTAACACTATATTGAATAGAAGCATAGAATTTCATTGATAACTTTTATTGTTTCATTTATCTTATTGTTTTACTTTACTTTAGCATCACACAATTTCCTGGAAAAAACATAGCAGCTACATTTATTTTGTCAAATACCTGCTGAGTTAAGTTGCTAAGCCTGAAACTGATGTTTACATAATACAGTAATATTACATATATATTATACAAAAATCACTATTAAGTTTACCATCTTAGCTCATTAGATACATATTTATGAGAGAGAGAGAGATGGTAGCAGTGCCTATAGTTAAGTTTGCCTATTACTTGTTTTTAGTCACTTATATACTTTGCCAGACACTAACATTTGGGCTGCTTGATCTTTGCCTCAGGCTGGCTATTTTTTGAAACACTGAGCAAAGAGTTCAGGGGTTTCTAAGAAATGAGATTAGGGGACATTGTGTCAATGTTAAGCATTCCCCTCCAATCATTTCTTTTAAGAGCTATAGCATTCTCCAGGGTTTGGATCAGGGACTTTAGATTTGTCACAGAAATGGTCCTGGATGAGAAAGGACCCTTCTGCTGTCCCCATAAGAATCAGCCCAGATGTAACAGCTGTAAGATTCTGAAAAATCATTATTTGCATATGCTCAGGAGAGCTTCTTGGAAGATATTCTTCAGTTCAGCCTTTCCTCTCTTGTAGCAGACATGTCCCTTCCTGCCCATGGCCCAACCCTAAGCCACAAGTGTGAGGGGAACCGTGTAGGGCTATTGCCACTGGCCTATCCTGCCCCAGCACAGGGTAAATTCCCTTGGGTGGATGATCTTACTCCTTTATGGCCCCATATGTAATTGGGGAGGCATATGCTGTTGTAGGGTCTGTAAGGGTTTGATCCAACACACACTAAAATCAAACAGGAGCACTGCAACCTGGCATTTGGCCTCTCCCTTCGCTGTGCAAAGGACTAGCATTGTTACAGAAGATAAGAGAAAATTAACTACAGTAGTGGCCCTTAAAACTTCCCGGTTGCCTTTGGTATCTCAGGCCCTATCGCTATAACTGAGGCCTGCAATCAGATCCAGGTGTTGGACTCTGGTCCCAACTGAAGAACTGGGATTTAAGTATTTGCAATTAGGCAATATCTGAACTTGCAGTATTGAAGGTATTTCCTGTAGTAAATAAACTTGCAGAGATTGGAGCCCAGGATCTCAGCTAAAAAAGTAAAAATTTAATAAATAAAATCTGGCCTTCAAATTTTGTCATTAAGGTAAAGGGAATAGCAATCTGCAAGGCCTTAAGGTCATGTAATATCTTAAAATCCATCATCATGGCACAACAGAGGAAAGAAAACATGCACTGTACAGCTTAATAAGCAGTGATTTGTTAGTTAAAAGATTAACAGTAGAATGGTAGTAGAGGCAGAAGTAATTTATCATGAAAAATGTACTAGACAGTATTTGAAAATTATCACTCTGTTAATAACCTTTTTTCAAATCGGTTGTTCAATGTACTGAGCAGTACATTGCACATTAGCAGTTTAGCACAGACTAACACTGTAATACAGGACAAAATAAATTAACCCTGGAAAATTCACACTCAACTATTTTCTGCTACTAATAGCACAGAAATAGATAGATATACATATGTCTGTTAAAGCAATTAATCTACATACACATATACACACACAAAACCAGGAAAATATTGAATCAAACAACAAATGTTCTACATTTGCAAGAATCTTCTTTTGACAACAATGCTTTATTGGCATGGAGTTTTTCCTTTAAATTGTGACGAGAGAGAGAGAGAGAGAGTATTAAAAGATTGTCATAACCAAAGATCATTCATATACATTTATGCATTTTATACATATTATACATATTATATATATATATATATATACACACATATACATAAATGTATATGAATGATCTTTGGTTATGACAATCTTTTAAATATACTTATGTAAAAAAATGCGTGATTTTGACCTCTCAGTTTACGGTAATGTCACATTCTCAAAGTATCTAAGATGTTTTTCACACACCCACACTTGCAAAACCTTATAGGAATGCCTGGGGTGGCCTTACAATGACTTCACTCCTTCTTCTATGAGATCCCAGACAGCAGTACTGATTATCACTCTTCCTCTCCAAGGGGTCTGCGGTACAGGGTTCTACCCTGGTCATCCAGACGATATATACAATCTGTATACAATCTCTCCAGGAAGGACTATAAGGTTGTGAGCTGCTTCCAAGATCAAAATTTCTATGAGGACAAGCTATATGAAGGTCATTCCAGATAAGATAGAAGCACTGGTAGTTGGTACAGCAAAACATGGAAGAATGGTCATGGGCTGTGTTGGTGCCTTCTACTGAAGATGTTGGACCTTTTAACAATAAGTTTTTTTCATCTTGAGGTGTTGCTAGGACAAATATTGCTCTTGGATTCTCAAGTAGCATCTGTGCCTGTGACTCTTAAGTTCCCCCTCCCCTCATCTAAGGTTAGACAGGAGGCCTTTCCTTATCGATAAAGACCTTATCATAATTAAATTACCTTCAGGTTGGATTACTACAATGTGCTCTACATAGGATGACCTTTGAAGGAATTTGGAAGCGTCACCTAGAGCAAAATGCATCTTCTTATATCATGCTCTAGGGGAGTCAATATTAGCATATATAATGATACTGCGTGCCTTGAATTGGATAGCAATTCACCTCCAGGTAAAATTCAAAATGAAAGGAACACTAAATTGCACACATACAAAATGGGAAATGACTGCCCAGGAAGGAGTACTGTGGAAAGGGATCTGGGGGTTATAGGAGGATCACAAGCTAAATATGTAACACTGTTGCAAAAAAGGTGAACAGCATTCTGGTATGTTTTAGCAGGAGTGTTGTAAGCAAGACATGAGAAGTAATTCTTCCACTCTACTCCACGCTGATAAGGTCTCAACTGGAGTACTGTGTCCAGTTATGGGCTCCATATTTCAGGAAAGATGTGTACAAATTGTAGAAAGTCTTGATGAGAGAAACAAAAATGATTAAAGATTTAGAAAACATGACCAATGAGAAAAGACTGAAAAAAAATGGATTTGTTTCATCTGGAGAAGAGAAGACTGAGCGGGGACACGATAACAGTTTTCAAGTACATAAAAGATTGATAAAAGGAGGACAGTGAAAATTTGTTCTTGTTAACCTCTAAAGATAGGACAAGAAGCAATAGGCATAAATTGCAGCAAGGGTGGTTTAGGTTGACATTAGGAAAAACTTCCTAACAGTCTCTGAAGTTAAGCACTAAAGCAAAGTGCCTAGGGAGATTTAAAAATCGCCAATGATGGAGATTCCACAGAGCAGGTTAGACCAGGGGTAGGCAACCTTTCAGAAGTGGTGTGCCGAGTCTTCATTTATTCACTTTAATTTAAGGTTTCGCATGCCGGTAATACATTTTAACGTTTTTTT